>NW_023601322.1:660000-712500 GCF_014898055.3 Talpa occidentalis | reverse complement strand
AAAAGAATAAGAGAGGCCTCTGTGCGCTGGGGCTTTGGGCTCTAGAGCAGGTCTCGTTTCTTTAGCATCCCGTGTTCCCCTCTCCCGCGCGCCGCACACACACACACACACGCACACACACGCGCGCGCGCACACACCCCTTGGGTACACCCACCGGGCATATCTTTGCAAACTTAATCCTAACGATACTAATCTGTTTACCCGGCAGTGGGGAAAGGATAAATGTTACAGCGGATTAGCGTTCCGGCTCCCTCAGTGTGTTTGACTGGGAGCCGCGACGGCGGCAGTCGGGGGTGGGGGGGGGGCTGGCGCCACAGGCCTGACGGCGTTTTTCGCAAAAAGGCGCTGGGAACTGACTCGGGACAGGCCCGGCGGAGTCAAGAGTGCGGGAGGCTGCGCTCGCCACCATGACAGTTCGCGCTGCACGCGCCGCGCTCGACATGTGAACACACGACGCGTCATCTCCAGTGGGAACCCGCGCGCCGCTCTGCACGCCCAGGGCACCGGTTCCTCCTCCCCACGCAGGCCGGAGCGCCCTCCGCACCCGCAGCCCCTCCTAGGGACGCGTCTCCGGCGTGAGCCAGGCTGGGGCGTGCAGCGCACCCGCAGCCGTGGGCGTCCTCCACCGGCCCGGCCCTGGGGGCAGGCGCCCTCACCCTACGCGGGGCGGCTGGGGCGGGTGAGGTCCGCTGTCGGGAGGAGGCTCCCTACTGGCCAGGAGCGGGGTGGGGGCAGCGCCAGGGCTCTAAGCCCCTTACCGGCTCTGAACCCCGGCAGCAGCCTTGTGGTGGCCGCACCGGCCTCCTTGCCTGTCCTGCCAGCCGACCTCCTGCAAGGACAGGTAAGTGCCCCGCATCACGGGGCGAGGCCATCGCTAGCACCACGGGGAAGCTGTGAGGCTGGTCCTGTCTGGGGGTGCCCGTGTCTCCTGCGGGAGCCGAGCCCCCAGCACGGGCCGCAGGCTGGCGCTGTGAGTCGGTGGGCCCGGGGACAGGGAGGTCTCCGCCCGGCCCCACGCCGTGGGCCACGCCTGCCAGCGCTCACACGGATTTCCACCTCAGGCCACGGAGCATTTGCGCAGCATCTTTTTTGTTCCAGCGCGCAGGATAGTGGGCGCACGGCCTCCGCGGACCAAGACGCGAAGGCGAGCGGAGGGACACGAGCGAGCAAGCGTGGGCCACGGGGACGCCGCAACAGCTCGCCTGCGATCACCGCGTCGCCTTCATTTTGGATGATCCTAAGCCCGTTTTGCAAACGATGGCCCGCTCTTTCCCCGACGCCCACGCTGCCGCCTCAGCTGCCTCCAGGGCGCAGCAGGACCGCCCGGCTTCTGCGGGCAGCAGCCGCGGGCAGGCCTGGGGGGATGGAGGCACCTCTGCTCCGCCGTGCCTGGGCTGCACACCTGCCCTCGGTCCGCGCGTTCCTGCTGGCTCCCGGGGAGAAACGAGGGCCCCCGTCCCCGTGGCTGTGGTCCGGGGTGCGCATTGGGGGTTCGCGGGCAGACGTGGATGCAGCCCCCGCAGCACTCCCGGGGGGCGCCTGGCCGGCCTCGCCCATCCCTGGGAAGCGGCCCTGACGTCCAGGACAGTCTCAGCAACAGCACCTGGGTCGGCTGCAGCCGCGGGCTCTGACTTTGTGGGCCTGGACGCCGCAGGCCTGTGTCTGGGCCTCTGCGCAGGGGGCACCGTTCCCAGCTGTGTGCCCCCATCCCACAGAACCTGAAGCCCCAGAGGGCACAGGCAGAGGCCAGGGCTTGCCTGCTGTGGTCAGTGTGTCCCGGGTGCCCAGGGAAGCCTCTTCCCTTGCTGTGTTGGCCCGGTCTCCACATGGGCTGGACGCTCCCATCCTGGGCAGCCAGCAGTGGGCGTCATGGGTGGTGGGCATCATGGGTGGTAGGTGCCGTGGGCGGTGGGTGCCATGGGTGGTGGGTGCCGTGGGCAGTGGGCAGTGACCACATTACAGCTTCGTCCTGCACATGGTTTTCCGGGAGTGGCGCTGCGGGGAGAGAGACGTTCTGTTTGAGAACTTCAGAAAATCTTTGCGTTGGCACCTCATGATTTCTTTCCTGGCTTGTTTCACCAGTTTCCACACTTACAAAAACACAAACGTGAGTAACACGCCGACCTTAGACATCGAGGCCACCGCAAGGCTTCAGCAGACAGACTGTCGCCACGACCGAGTGACCAGGAGGGCGGCGGGTTTGGATTTTTTTGAACGCGAAACACTCAAACGGGAGGCGCGGGCGTCTTCAGGAAACGAATGGAGATGTTGCCGCGGGTCCCAGCGTGAGGTTCTGGGGCGAGTCTGCGAACGCGTCAGTTGTGTGAACACCGACCGTGTAAACCTGCTGAGCTGCACGACCTGGCAAAGCCTCCGTGTGCTCACGCCTGCCGTGGGCAGACGTGCGGTTACCTGTCGTGAGTGAAAAGTAATGTGGGCGCTACTTGGTACTTAATGGTAAGTCCCAGCAATATATATTTTTTAAGATTTATTTATTTATGCATAAAGAGCTGGGGTGCAGGCCAGCGGTGCGGGAGGGTGAGAGGATCCACCAGAGCCAGAGCGGGGAGCAGAACAGGCAGAAGGACCGAAGTCCACTGCTGAGGGGAGCAGCAGGGAGACCGGAGAGGGCTGGGCACCCTGTGGGTAGCTCCCTGGCCGGGGACCAAACCCAGGCCACACCGGCTGGCGGAAGCTCGATAGCGCTGAGACTTTAACCCCTGCGCCCCCAGGGAGGCCCCTGGAAATAATTTTTAATGGCCAATACAACAGAGAAAAACTTGGCCAGTCACACAGATACACTCACGTGTAAATACCGAAGTCTGTCCTAATTTTTGTAGAAAAAATTTTCTAAAAACATATCAAACCAATAGCAGCCGCGTGTGCCCTGACACCCCTTCGCGCCACCTCCTTGCACATCTCCGCACAACTCGGGGTGTCCCTGGACAGGTGCGGACCCTGGGAACGTCTGACCTTCGGGAGGAAACTCTGAAATGCATTCGAATCCTCAAATACCGAAGCTGATTCTGGAGATTTCCAGATTTCTGTGGTGACAAGATGGAGTGTGTCAGGTTGCTCCTGTGCCGCTGCAGTTATAACCCCTGGACAAAATAGTTTATAAAGTAATCGTCTAAAACGCCCCGGGGCGACCTAAAACAACCGAAATGGAAGAAAATTTATATTCATGGTTATATAAACGGAGAATAGTCCCAACGCCGAGGCCCTCGCTGCGTAATTAAAAGCCCGCCGGGCGGAGAGCCGGTCTCTGGCCGAGAGGCTGTGGAGGGCGCGCGTGGCGGGAGCCTCCCTGTCCCTGCGGGAGAGGCCACGGGACCCTCTGCTCCGGCGGGACACGGGCCTTGGCAGACGGTGCCAAAAGCTTGTCGTGGAGACACGGGAAACAGAAAAGAGTTGCTACTAAAACAGAAGTGCAGAGAGAAGATTCAAGCAAAGCAGGACGGAGCCTGGAGAAGCGGAGCCTGGGCTGGACCCCGCGGGGTGCTGGAGCTGAGGGCAGCCCCGCCCGGAAGCTGTGTCCAGGGGCTGAGTGGACCCAAGAGCAGACGGGAAGCGAAGGACGCGCTCGGGACTTGGGGGCTCCCCGCCAGCTGCCAGGAAGCGCCCGCCCCGCCGCGCTCCGCCGTCCCAGGCCCTCCCCGGGCCCCCGTCTCCACCTGCTGCTGCCGTTTCCCGTCCCCGCAGGCAGCGGCCGGATCGGGGCGCCTCCGAGTCCACCTCCCCGCGCCTACGTCCCCGCGGCCCCGGCCCCCATCGCTGACTGTCGTCACTAGGGCCGTCGTCCTGAGCAAGCTCTTCTCAGCTTCCAGGCTCGCCAGCTCCCGCCCGGGCGGCCCGACCCCACCCCACCCCCCGACCACCCGCTTCCGCGCGCTCTGCCCTCCGAGCGCCGCCGCGGCCCATCCCGGCTGGGCCATGGCGTGGCCAGAGGAGACTCGGCGGCTGCAGACACCCCGGCCAGGCGGCCCCCTCGGCCGCTCCGAGATCCCCCCACTCCTCCGTGGGGACCTGCCTTCTCCCCCCGCCCAGGTGTCCCTCCTCTTCGGCCGTGGGGTCAGGCAAAGGCCTTTCACCCCAGGCACCGCGTGCTCTCTGCACCCAAGAATCTTAATTTTAAGACTTAACTCAGCAATTTCATTCGGAATCCATGCTCGTGGGCGGCAGCTCTCCATCCCCGCGGGCCACGGCGCCCGGGCAGGCAGATTCTCGGCCAGGAGGACGCAGCCTCTGCTGCCCACTTCCCCTTCCCAGCTGCTCCCCGCCACGCGGGACAAGAGTGGCTACTCTCGGGGCTCTGTGGGAACCCGCAGGTTTAGCTTCGGAGAAGTGGCCACAGCTGCCGGAGCTGGCAGTCAGCCCGGCTGTGGAGGGATGGACGGGTGGGCACTCCCGGCGCTGTGAGTCGCGGGGCTGCCCAGGGGAGGCGGCTCAGCCGGCCGGGGCGTGCGTCTGGGCAGTTGTGGCTTTAGCTGGACGTGAGCTCTCAGAGCAGTTTCCACAGGTTCCCAAGGTCGCTCTCAGCCACAGCTTATTCTCAGCAACAGCCACGCTGGTCTTCAAGGCCCTGAGGCCACTGCGGTGCCTTCCTGGAGCTCCGGGCTGCAGCAGCCCTGGAGTGGGGGCTCGCCCTAGAGCAGGGGGCCCCAGAGGTCTCTGCCCAGAGCAGAGGTCTCAGCCCAGGGGCTTGGGACGCCTGCAGGGGCTGGCTTGGCCCCGGCGGCGCGACTGTGCTCCCTCCCTGGAAACGGCTGTCGAGGCAGCAGGACCGCGGAGGGCGGGTGCTGGTCTGGCCTCGGCTCGCCCAGGGCGGCCACGGGCTGGGCATCGCAGCCCCTCTGGCTATCCATAGGAGAGGATGTTCCTGGCGCAGTCACTGGATGCCCAGGCCCTGGCGCTTTCCTGCCCCTGGCGGGAGCGTCACTCACAGGGCCAGGTGGGGCCTTCCAGGGCTGGGCGGGGCCTTGGTCCTGAGCGCACCCCCCCCACCCCACCCCCACTACCCAGGCTCAGGCAGCGTCCCCTGCACCTCCCAGGTGGGGCACACCTCCTGGGGGGGGGGAGGTGCACCTGCCGCGGCCCTGAGCCTCAGGCCCTGACGTGGGGGCTCTGCAGGTCACGGCCGTGGAGCAGGGCTGGGGTGGAGGCGGCCCCGAGGACAGTGGTGCAGGGACGCGGTGAGGGGTCATGTGTGTCGCCGCGCCCAGCGCCCCGTGCACAAGAGTGGACCCTCCGCATCGTTGGCGGAGCCCCGGAGGCCGCGAGCCACGTGGAAGCAGAGCCACTGGGCACGCCAGCCGCGGGGCGGCCTCCCTGCTGGTGTCCACCCCCGCCCCTCCCCAGCGGGCTTGACAAGGTCAGCACGTCCTGCCGCAGGAGCCCCGAACGCCCCTTTTGGGGTGATGCCATTCTGGGGCACTGCCCCCCAGAGCCTGCAGACGGCGTGGTCCAGCAGGTGCCGTGTCCGGTGTGGCACCTGAGGCCATGCGCCTCCTTGGGGGAGGGAGGGAGGGAAGGAGATGTGTGCGGCCAGCACCAGGTCCTCGGCCTTGGTGTCGAGGTCACTTCCATTTGTCCTGTTTGGGAGCCTTGTGTCACGCCTGGTGCTGCCCTCCCGTACCGCCGCGGCCGCCCCCCGTGCGGCCTGTCCTGATGGCCTGCAGGTCCCCTGCCCGCCCTGAGGGCTGGCTCTTGTGCTGGCCGTGCGGGCTGACACCACCCCTGGGGGATGGGCCTCCCACCGGACGCTCCTGTTTCATGCTGGGGGGTGTCGTCTGAGCAGCCCCATTTCGCGAGGCGCCTCCAGAGCGGGTTGGCAGCAGAGGGTTGGGGCTCTGGGCACAGGTGCGGGTCCCAGCTGGAAGACGGCGGCTGCCGGCCACAAGGTGTCAGCCAGGCCCGCACCTCGGCCACGGCCAGCAATGCTGGGCCTTCCCAGCTCCCGTGCTGCGCCCACTCCGGCCCCGCTCGGCCCGGGCGTCCGGCTCTCCACAACCCGGGGTGCGGCCGGGGACCCCAGGTCTGTGACAGGGCGGGGCCGTGGCCTCATCTCTCTTCCGCCCATCAGCCGCTGCTCCTGTCCTGTTAATCTTTAATCACCACTGTCTGCTCACCTTTGTTTCACCCGTGACATCTTCCATTTACACAGCACCAGAGAGGCTGATGCGGACGGTTCCCTCCTCAGCCTGAGTGGCTGCAGCCCGCGCTGTTAGTCATGCCGGAGCTCCGGCTGCGATTTGCATAAGCCGTGATGTCAGGGGCGTCTGGGCGGCGGGACGCTGATGATGTGTGTCTGTCCACGGCTAAGTGGGCTAATGAAGGGACCTCGTTTAATCAAACACAATTAATTAAATTAACTTATGATATTAACCCATCCTCCCGTGCATGTATAATTTATATTAATTGATTTGCTGCATCCGCGCTGGCCGCTGGGGGTGCAGGCACCCCAGGAAGGGGGCGGGGCCGGCTCGAGCCTGCAAACCAGAACCGATGGGCCGTGGCTTTAGGGATGCGGCAGGGCTCTGCTAATTGTCATAAGAACTTGAAATTGATTGTGTCTGCATTTGTACATAAATTTAAATTGATTCATGTTTCGTTCTAAAATTAATGTCCATCCTGGGAGGGTGACACGATGCTTTATTTACTGGATTCATTAATGCCGTCTGGGGAGAAAACTGCACAGCCGGGTGGCCGCGGAGGCCGCAGCGGAGTTAGCGCCCTCGGGTGGCCCGTTCCCACACGCGGCCTGGCGTCAGGACCCGCGCCCAGCACAGAGCCTCCGGCGCCCAGGCCGCGTTCAGTCAACGCTCGCTGAAGACCGTCAGGACAGCGAGCCCCTCTGAGCCGGACGGCGGGGCCCAGGCGGCCGCGTTCCAGACTCGCGATCGCCTCCCCGGCCTCGACGGCACGCGTCACGATTTATGTCGGCCTCCTCTGCAAAACAGAAGACGCCCTCAAACTTGCTGGAATTGCAATTTATACTTTACAGCCAATTGACAGAGCTCGTGAAATCTAAAATCCCAGGCTTGATTAGAGCGCAGCATCCCAGCCTCGCCGCGGTTGTCATCGACGCTCCTGCGTGGGGCGTTTATGCTCAAGTCTGTGGCTGAAGTGCGGGTTCATGTGTGTCAGACGAGCATTTGACTTGGTGCATTTTCCAGAACTGGCATCTGATATTTTGAAGAATAGCAGCTGAAGCGATCACGTTCTCCACAAATCCTAGAATTTTGGTTATTACGGAAAACACAAAGCCTCCCAAGGGAACGGAGAGTGAGAGATCGACTGAAAAATCGGTTTAATTCATTTATAACTCTCTTTTCCTTCCCAAGGAAAGCTCAACATCTGCTTCTTATAAGCTGATTTCAATAGAAAATGTGTGCTGCATCCTTTCACCAAATGGCTCTCTTTTTATTGATGGAATAAAGCAGTTTGGTTCCTGCTTGCACTACAGTGCGTCGCGCGCTCCGGGATGGGGCCTCTGTCCCACGAGGAGACAGTCTGGCCTCCCCAGGGCGGAGACGGCCTCCCCGGGCCAGCGGGTGAGCGAGCGTGATTCACAGGCGGCCTCCGGGCGGGCAGCTGAGCCATGTTCAGGCCTCGCTCGCTCCCTGGGGTGGCGCCACCCAGCCGCACTCACTGGCCGTGGGGCAGTGCCTCCCCAACGCAGCCCCGCGGCTGGCAGCCCCTCCGCCGTGGGGCGCAGCCCAGTGCCCTCCTGGTGCTCTGCGGCGACAGCACTGCAGGAGGCGCAGGCCGGGCGACCCCCAAGCGCCTAGAGCTGCTTGAATTGTGTGGGTGCTTTGGCTGTGCTGCCTTTGTGCGGCTGCCACGGTGTGTTGCACGCCCGTGTCCCCTGCACAAGCAGGCGTGTCTGCGCGCTGGCAGCTCAGTCACCTCCTCGCAAAGGTGCTCTCAGATCTGAACCTCCCCACGTTCTGGTTTTCTCTCCAAGGAGCCTGGTAGGCGCTCCCTGCGTGGCCACTGGAAATACCACAGATCTCTCTGCTTTTTCCAGTAAGAGGTTTCTTGCATCACCGCGGAGGAAAGGCCTGTTCTCTCTAATGCGGATTATTTGTCAGTTGTTAATGAAATTGAAACCAACTGCGGCCGAGCCCCGGCTGGGAGGGGGCAGGGCCGGGGCAGGGCGGGGACTCCAGCGCCCACCCCAGGGGAGGCCACGGTTTGCAACGCGAACGTCCCCAGCGCAGTCCCCGGAACGCGAGTCTGCGTCGCGGCTGCTTTTGATGTAACGTCCAGCATGGGGCGGGGGCGGGCCCGAGGCCCACATCCTTGGAGCCGGCGCGGGCGGAATTCCAGTGAAAATCTCGGGAAACGCGGTTTTAATTTAAATAGTTGCTGGCATTTCCTAAGGTTGGGGAGGTAACAAAGATAGTGATTTAAAATAATATTGTCTTAATTTAGCAGTTTTGTGAATGGGTCACAGATGGTTCTGAGAGAAAATGAACATGGTTTTGTAAAAAATAAAAAGCACAGCGAAGTCTCCGCAGCCGGTGGTGGCAGTTGGGGTGATTATCCTGCTAATCAGGTCGTGGTTCCCCGAGGCAGAGGTACCTGGGGGGGGGGGGGGGACGTGCAGCCCGAGCTCCCCGCCTGGCCTGCCGGGGGGCCAGAGGTCCGAGCCGCAGGCGGCAAAGGCTCTCCGGGCTCGGGCCAGCACCGGCCAGCGCCGGCTCCTCGTGCGCTGCCAGAGGGGCGAGAGGCGCCCCGGGCGCCCCGGGCCCGCCGGCTGTGGAGCCAGGGAGCGCCGAGCCGGCTGCAGGTGTCACTGCAGCCAGCGGGAAGGAGGACGCGGCCGCTGCAGCAAGGGACGCCAGACCGCGCCCGCGTGAAGACGGGCCGAGCGCGGGGGTATTTTTAACGTGCTGTCATCCGTGCGGAGTGGTCGCGGTTGCAGCAGTCAAGTGGAAATAAAACCACACTTGACGCCCCCGTGGCTCACAGCCGCTGGCAGCGCCACCCCAGCCCCGAAGGCCGGCGGCCGCCTCCCCCTCCTGCCGGTGCCCGGTCCAGGCGCCAGGCCCACCCCCCAGAGCCCGCTGCGAGCTGGAGACTGACGCGGGCCCCGAGCGCCGATGCGGGCCCCGAGCGCCGCCGAGGGAACGGTCACAGGTCTGCAGGCAAAGCCCCCGCGGGAGGGAGAGCGAGGCTGCGGGGAGGGAGATTATTTTCACCGGCACTTGATGATTTGCTGGAATGTTCGTGCACAGGCACAACACAGGCACATCGTTCCCATCCATTTCACGAGGAGCCCATGGGATTCTAGCAAATGCTGAAACCCCAAGTCTCCATGTTGCACGGCAGGCCCGCGGGGGGCACGCTCGGCGTCCTCCTGCCCCGACGCCAGGCTCTCCGGGCACTTAGGCTGGCCGCGGCCAGCGTCTCCTGGTCTGTGCCCCGGGGTGAAGCCCCTGTCGCGTGTGCCCTGCGAGCTCGCACGGCTCGGTGGGGCGCATCTGACGGCACCTGAGAGCCGCTCGGCCCACACCCTCCTTACCCAGGGTCGCGCGAGAAGGAACTGGGTTTCGCTGGAGGCCTCCGTCTGGGGAACATGGTCCCTCCAGACACTGGGAGTGGGTGTCAGGCTGAAGCGCCTTGACGTGCTCCTGCCCAGAAACAGGGCTCTGGGCTCGTACATCTCACCACGTCACCGCCAGCTGGGGCAGCTGACCCCTTGCTGACCTGGGGCAGGCGGACGGCGTGGGCTCAGCACTCCCAGGGCAACCCCATGTCGGGGAAGGGGCCGCCGGGCCGTGGCGGCGGCCGCCCTGGCGTGCCCTGGGCCCCTGCAGGCACAGCTCCTGCACGTCAGAGAGGCCAGGCCATGCCCGCGGGGCTGGGACGCAGCCGCCTGCACGGTGAACTGCCCCCAGAGGCGCAGCTGAGCGCAAGGCCTGACGCTCAGCCCCACGGTTAATCCCGTGCACGAGAAGAAGCTGACACTCGGGACAGAAAACGGGCTCAGGTGTGAGCCCCACGCGGTCGGACAGATCTGAGCCTCGTGTCTGGCCAGCAGCCCGAGTGGGCGGCCCGGCCTGGCAGCCTGGTCAGGGGCGGGCCGGCCGGCGGGGACCTCCACGTCCAGCTGTGAGAGTGACGCTTGGGCGAGCCAGGGGTGTCTCGCGTCTCCGGCTCGCTCAGGGCGCCCCCGGCCCTGCCTGCGGCCCAGGGCCTGCCCTTCACTTAAGTGTTTCTTCTGTTTCTGACAATCGACTTTTCCCGCAGTTGACCACGAATAAGCTGCACGTGGAGACGGAGACCCCTGAGAGGGGCCCTGGCGGGGGCGTGTCGGTGCACACTGGACTTCAGGCTCCGGGGCGCTGTGCAGGGGCGTCTTCCGTGAAAGGTAGCGAGCGTCTGAATGTGACACGCAGGGGCTGGGAGAGCAGGCGCTCTGGGCTCCGGAAGCCGCAGGCGGAACACGCCGGGCCGAGCAATGGCGTCTCTAGGCCACGTGCCAAGAACAGCTGTTGTTTGTCGGGGACCACAGCAAGGACGTCCGTGGGTGTGAAAAGTCAGAGCAGGAGACATCGCCCCGTCTCCGTGCAAGCGTCCCTCGGCGCCGACTAGCCCGTCCTGACGTCCCGGGTCCGCGGCACGCGCGTGGTCTGAGCAGAGCAGAGCGTGACGGCGCAGAGGGGGCTGTGGGCTGCGGCTCCGGGGCCCGCCGGCCCTGGGCTGACTTCCAGCCTCTGCCAGGCTCCGCGCCCACACGGTGACCACCGTCCTGCCAGCGGCCGGCTGCTCGGGCCCACGGAGCCTGCAGGAGCCCTGCCGTGTGACGGCCGCGTCTCCCCCGGAAGCGCCAGGCCGAGTGTGTGGCCTGCAGGTGTTAAGCTCGTTCCAGCGCAGGCAAGCGCGTCTGCACACGGCAGTCAGGGCGATTTCCAGCCGCTCCTGTCGCAGGGCCGGACAGAAGTCACGCAGGAGGATCCTGTGCCCACAGGGGCTCTCAGAATCTGTGCGTCCAGATACTCCGAAGCATAGATCCAGATCCTGTCCCCGATATAAAAATGCCAAGGTAGCCCCCAAAATGTGGGCTCCAAAATCAGCATCTGGGCAAATGTGTGTCTATTTCAGAAAATATAGAGACCAGGAGCGCCTGCCTCGCTCAGCGACACCTGGACGTGGCGTCAACTGGGGTTCCGCGGCCCCGCCGGACGCCCAAGAAGGGCTCACCCTGATGTCACGGCCCCACGCGAAGGGCGAGCTTGATCCCTAGTGGAAAAACTGGTTTTCTGTACAAATTGGCCCCAAAGGGAAATTTTCCAGATCTTTTTTTGTTGCTCGACACGATCCCATCAGAATCACACCCGCCCATCACGTCACCTTGGCGCGTGGCCCGGAGGGCGTGGGTGCCCGGCGTCTCACGGTGCAGGCTCAGCCTCTCGCACGCCCCGCACGGGAGGGGGGCTGGGGGGGCAGCACGGACAGGTTATTGATGATGGCAATAACGCGGCCCCCGCACAGGGCGCTGCCCGGCCCCATCGGGGCGTCGTGCGGAACCGACAGCATGAAGACGCATGGGACGCGGCTCCCCACCTGGCAGAGCTGTCGACGCTCGCGGAAGGAAGATGAACTGCTGCAATATGTCCTCACTCGCCGCTGGAGGGGAGAGCCGCCCCGGCCTGTTCCCTCGCTCCTTCTGGAAAGTGGACATGTGTTCGCTCCAGCAACACCTCAGGACCCGCAGTCGGCCGCGCAGGCCAAGCAGCCCTCGGCCCTGGCGCCAGGGGCTCCAGGCAGTCCCCGGGGTCCTGATGAACTCGAGCCCACAGGCCCGGCCACTGGCCCCCATACTCCTGGGCTCGCCCCGTGTGGGGATGTCCCCTGCCAGCTTCAGGGGCACAAGCCGCTCCCGGGTCCGTGTCATGGGGTCCGGCTGAGCTGGGGGTGGGGGGTGCAACCAAAATCAGCTTCTCCAACAGAAGATGGCGTCCCCAGATGCCACTTTAAATCACCTTCATGTCATTAATTTGGAGCCGTAAAAGTTAAGAAAGATCATCTGCGCTCGGCCGGCGCGGAGCACCCGCAGGAGCAGGGACTCGCAATATCAACCTCGCTCCCGGGCTGCGCTTTCTCCCGCTGCTGAAAGGTCAGGGCTGATTCACGCTGTAATCTGACTGCTGCGTGGTGGCATTTGGGGGCGCCGGATTATTTAAGCCGCCTTCCTCGGAGGGCTTTGGGGGCGCTCTGGCCAGCAGCACCCGGCCGGCAGGGGGCGTGCAGGGTCTGGTCTGGACCTTCCAGCTCCGTCCAAGGGACAGGGCTCCGAGGGACAGGGCTGGGGCTCACCCCCCCAAGGCTGCCTTTGAAGCTTCCCTTTCAGCCGCCTTTCCCAAGCCGCCGTCGCCCGGGGCGGGCTGGGGTCCGGCCCGCGTCTCCCCGCGCAGCCCGTGCACATCCTGTCACGGCAGCGCACGCGTGCTTTCTTCCTTTTTCTTAAAAACAGGATCTGAGACTTGAAAAATAAGACGAAACTTGTGGCTGTTTCTCAGGAGATGGCGCCCAGTTCCGTGGTTCTGAGCGCCCCGTTCCGCGCTGTCCTGGGCTGAAGCGCAGGGAGCGCATCCAGCAGGCCCAGCCCCCCATAAATAAACCCACTTACCGCCACTTCTGTCCTCACAAAAATAAAACGTGTCCCCTGCTCAGTGAACCCGAGCCACCAGCTCCAGTTAAGCACGTTTATCGCCAGCATCACTTAGCCGCGGTGTAGACCGGCGGCCGCTCCAGCCGCCCGGGCTAATTAAGGCGCCAGCCAGGAGGCCAGGTGGATGGATCACCCCATTAAGGCTCGATTGCCAGGTGGTTAGAGAGCCGGCTCCGGGGGTGGGGGGGGGGCAGCGGGCTGAAGGTCTGGGGGAGGGGAGGTTGAGGAGGACCAGGGGCTGGGAGCGGGGGGCTGGAGGGGGGCAGTTCTGCCGTCAGAGGCCAGGATGAAGGCGGCTGCCCGGGACACTGGCCCCTCCAGGAGCGGGGCTGGGGGGGCTGGGGAGACACCTTCGGCCGGGCGGGAAAGCAAACCGGCCTCAGAACAAGGTGAGATTTGGTCTGAGGAAGCTGCTGCGGAGACAACGTATTCCTTCCTGGGGTGCATGGCTGTGGGGTCCATGCCCAGCACTCCCTGACCTCCCAAGCGCCGGCTGGGGCTGCGGTTGAAGCTCTGCGGGGACTGTGCCCAGGCCAGGCCTCCCAACAGCCTTGGGTGCCGCTTTGGGGCCCCTGAGCTGCCCTGGGCGCCCCGGCGGGTCCACCCTGCCGAGCCACAGACCCGTCCACCTCCCCCAGAGATGGCAGCGCCCTGTGTCCACAGCGGGGGAGCAGGGTCTCCAGCTCCTGCCCGTGGGGATGCCCATAGGAGCCGCTGAACAGGGTTGGAGCCTCGTGTGCGAGACGTGCCTGTAGGCGGGCAACGTCGTCCCTCTGGGGGCCACTGAGTCTCGGCGCCTGCTCCTCGCTACTCCCAGGTCCTGGGTGCCAGGACGCAGTGGGCGCCGGGACGCAGTGGGCGCCGCGAGGTCAGCCGGCAGACGAGACCCTTCCCCAGGGAGCCGCGCTACTTTCTTGGGAAAGAGGAGGCTGGACGGCCTCGTAGTGATTTCTAACATCATATTTTAGGATAAAAAGCCTCCACTCAGATGCGTGTCTTTTGGAGGATTTATTGGGCATCTCAGTTCACGCGGGCACACTCACTCACACTGACGCACAGTTCTCACACTCACGGTGACAGTTACACACACTCGCACACTCACAAGCTCTGGCTGGGGGGCCTGTCCCGGGAGCCGGTGACCCCAGAGCGACGGCCCGTTTTATTAGTGTTGTTCCCCGGGTGAGTGACAGCCCCGGCGTCGCAGCGCGTGAGGCTCCGGCAGGAGGATTTTCCTCATGACACTGGTTTGTTGCTTTGCCTGCATTGTGGATCCTTCTTGGAAACTGTGGGGGGATAGAAATCTGCCCCAAAATACACTCGTTTGACTGAGGGGAGACCCAGGCAAGGCTGGGGGGAGAGCGAGTCCCGGGCCCCACAGACCCGTCTCCTCCCGGGAAGCCGGACCTCGCCTGCGTCCCTGCATCCGCGGAGCCCGCCCCGGCGAGCCCCCCACCTTCTCTGTGCCCCTCAGTCCTTGTGTCTTAACTCAGCCGTTAAAGATGGGGTCTGAGACCCCGACCCAGGCCCGCGGGTGTCCCCGCTCGGAGCGGCCCGCCCGCCCTTCCGGCCTGTCTGAGCTGACCTGGCTGCTTCCCACCTGGAGGGTCCCCGAGGGCGCGGGCTCCTCGGACCCCTCGGAACTGACACCCGGGAGGCAGCTGCGCACCCCCGGCCACCCCAGAGCCTCCTGCCCGAGGCTCCGCCAGGGACAGGCCCGCGGCCCCTCCCTGCTGTCACGGCGCCGAGACACCACCCCGTGGCGAGGTGTCAGGCCCGGAGACGGGGTGCCGAGGGGTGCGGCCGCCCTCCCCACTCAGCGTCTCGCTTTCACGTGCTCCTCTGAGCGCCGCCAGTGCCCGCGTGGCCGAGATGCTGGGGTTGGACACCCCCTTGGGCCCCGGCCGGGCCCGGGCCTGGCCCCCAGCTCTGCTCCCTCCCGCCGAGCCCCTCTGCCTCCGAGAGAAGCCCCTCTGCTGGCCCCAGGTCCACATTTTCACTTTTAGGTTCCTTTCCGCTGTTTGTTTCCTGTGGGGAGCAGAATGCGGTGGAGGGGGGGCGGCCCTGCGACTCTGTAAGGGAAGGAGGAGGGGGCTGGGCCGGGCGGCCGAGGGACTGTCCACGGTGTCCGCGGGCCCTGCCGCCGGGACTGTGAGCGCCGCGAGAAGCGATGGGTCCGGGCATCGCCTGGAGGGGCGCGGCCGCCGCGCTCCCTGCACAAGGCGGGGTGGGGGGCGCGAAGATACCATTTCCCGCGTGGTCTCAGGCGGACGCCGGCCTGCCGCTCCCCACCCCGTCCTTCCCTGGACGCGAGATGGTGGCCTGCGCCCAGCGCCCGGCCTCAGCCCGTCCTCCTGGACACTTTCAAAAGTCAAGACGGGTCGTTCCCCGACCCCGCCAGCCCCCTGAGCCTGCTCGCCCCCCGCACGGCGCCCTCGGCCGCTCGCCCCACACGGCCGCCCAGGAGGCCCCGCTTCTGTCCGGGCCCAGGGCCTGCACGCCGCAGCCCCGGCCTCCGCACGAGGACACTGCCGGCCACGGCGACCGCCAGGGCGTCCCTGGCGGGCGCCTGCGGAAGACCCAGCCAAGTCTGGGTCTGCCTCGCGTGCACAGCAGAGTCTCCCCCAGCGAGAGCCTGTCACGGTGGCCTGCGGGGGCGGCCCCGTGGCCCTGCCCTCCGTGGGGCCTCCACCAGCCCCCCTGGCGCTGCCATCAGCCTAACAAAGAGCGGGATCTGATAAACTCATCCCTGATGAGGTGTTAATTACTGATAAGTACTTAATGTGCTCGCCTTCTTGGGGCCTTTGCATTTTAATAGGCGCAATTCCTTAACTGAAAGGAATGAATTTCTAATAGTCCTCGCTCCAGGGTGTTGAAAATGAAATTTAGGGGAGTGGGGCTGGTCCTGGGCGCGGGAGCCTGGCTGGGCTGCGCTCCTCACCGCACAAACTGCCCGTCCGCGCGCTGCCCCTCGCACTCGCAGGCTGCCCCGTCCGGCCTTCGAGCGGGTGGGCCTGCAGCCCGGCAGCCCGGGGCATGTTTATTAACACCAGCCTCTGGGAGAGCCCCGGGCACAGCAGAGCACAAGAGGGAGGAGCCGCAGACGTCCAGATTCGGGAGGAAGGACAGGGATGGGGATGGTGCGCGGCGCATGCAGGGCTAAGAGCACGACACGTGACCAGGCTTGGGTGCCGGGCACAGGTGGGGGTCCCTAGGCACAGGTGAGGATCCCTGGGCAGAGGTGGGGGTCCGGGCACAAGTGGGGGTGCAATGGAAGGGACCTACTCTCTCAGGCCTCGCTGGAGTCGTCATTCCCAGGCTCCAGGCGAGGAAGCTGGCGGGGACGAGGCCGAGGCGGCTCTACCTGCAGACAGCTGAGCACCTTGGTCCTCTGGGCCTCTGCCCCGGCAGGCAGGTGGGGTCCCAGAGCTGACGTGGCCTCCGCCCTGGCCCCGCTGCAAGCGCCTGGCACCTGCCCCGCGGGGCTGAGGCTCTGGCGAGGACCCCACCCCTTCTCTCAGCGCTCATTTTTGAGTTTTTTTCTTTTGCTGGTAAACTTTGCAGTTGCGGACTCACCTGCCGGAGCAGAGCCTCGCCCCCAGGAGCTCCCGCGTGACCCCACAGTCCCAAGAAGCCCCATTCACCTTTCGGGATTTGCTAGTTCATATCCTAACATTACGTGACCCCGCGGCAGAAGGTCGCGGTCACCCCTCAATTAAGAGCCCCTCATTTCCAAATGACTCGGACCAGGCAGATACCACAGGCTGACACCTCGCCCTGGGGGCCCTTCCCTGTGTAGCCTCGGGTCTCCCCAGCCGCAGGGCCCCCCAGCCGCAGGGCCCACCCCAGGCTCCACCCAGCACAGCAGACAGGGCCTGCCCCACGGGCTGGGCTGGGCTGGGCTGGGGCACCGGCTCCGCTGCGGTCAGCCAGGCCCTGCACTCAGGCCGGTCAGAAGGGCCAGCAGGAGGCCCAAGGATGAGAACCAGAGGGGGCACATGTCAGGGTCTAGGGACGGGGGCTTCCCTCTGCGCATCCTTCCCAGAACTTCCATTTTGCTGTTTTCTGTGGCCATCCCGCGGGAAGGAGACGTGCGGGGGAGGGGTTCCCCGAGTCCTCATGCTGGGAAGGGCAGGGTGGCGAGGGAGTCGCCCGCCCCAGGACAGGAGCCAGACTGGCCCCAGCAGAGGCCTCTGTCCTCGCGCCCGGCCGCCCTGTTCTCCCGACCCCCCACGCCCCGATGTGGTCAGTGCGTCTTTTTTAGATGGACAATTCCATCGACTTTAGAAGGACGTAACCTTCACACGTGTCCCAGGGGGACAGAACAGCCCCTGGACGCAGCTTGCAGTGCAGCAGGCGGGGGCCGGGCAGGGCCTCCTCCCTCATCCGCAGCGCCGCGGCTGTGCCTGGCCCAGCGCCCCCCCCACCCCCGTGCCGCGTGTCTCACGCCGGCGCTGCCGCAG
The DNA here is from genome assembly GCF_014898055.3 of Talpa occidentalis. NCBI lineage: Eukaryota > Metazoa > Chordata > Mammalia > Eulipotyphla > Talpidae > Talpa > Talpa occidentalis. Next base: position 695,358 of record NW_023601322.1, on the reverse strand, counting down.
AGCTTCGGGGAACCTGCCTTTGGGGAACAGCTGGACTCACTGCCCTGGTGCGGCTGCGGCTCTTTGTGCACGAGGTCCGGGCACGGGCCACCCCCACCCGCACAGAAGCCCCAGCGGGCTGCAGGCCCGTGAAGAAGGCCCCGGCGCTGCCCATCCGCGGAGGGCGCAGACTCCCCGCTGCGCCTCACCCTCCGCAGGAGGGAGCCCCGCCTGGTCCAGCCGCTCTCGCCGTGTTTCTTTTTTCCTTTTTTCTTTTTTTTTAAGATTTATTTATTTATGTCTGCGAGGGCTGGGGAGCAGGCCAGAGGTGTGGGGGTGAGAGGGCTCCCAAGAGACAGAGCGGGGAGCAGAACAGGCAGACTGACTGGAATACTCTGCTGAGGGGAGCAGCGGGGGGCAGGAGGGGTCTGCTGCGCCATGTGGGCAGCTCCCTGGCCGGGGACGGAGTCCGCTCTGCAGAGGCTGCGACAGCTTCGTAGCTGAACCCCTTGCGCCACCAGGGAGGCCCCTCCTCGCTGTGTGTTTCTAATTAGAGCTTAGGTTGCTTTTGAGCCCGAGAGTCTCCGGGTGGGGAAGCCACACGCGCCCCCCGTGGAGATCAGAGGCCGGGCTGGCCCTGGCACGAGCAGGGCGTCTGGCCGGGCGTCTCCAGGAAACATTTGCTCCCGGGGGGCTCGGGGCTCGGGGCAGGCGGGGCGCAGGCCCCGTGATCTGGTGGGGCCCGAGGAGGGGGCTGGGGTGGGGCCGACACCACCTGGTACCTTCTGGGCGGAGCCGCCGCCCACGTGGCCCTGACCTGGAACCTTCAACCCCTGCGCCGGCTCTCGCGTCCCGACTGACCAGCTGGCCCGGCCCAAGACCTGCCTTTCCCCTACTGCACCCCACCGCGTGGGGCTCTCCCCGGCTGCGGGTGGCAGTGGGGGTTTGCCCGAGCTATGTCAGAGGACGAGGCATCGTTTAAATCCCCAGCCCGTGAGCCGAGCGCCGGCAACGCCGGTTACTTGGAAAAGCGTCCCCCTCGGGGCAGTTCATGGAAACTCGCCTCCGCCCCGGAGCATGGCCGCGAGGGAGACCGGGCAGGGCTGTCGGGGGGCACTGCTTAGGCGGAATTTGCTTTTTAAAAGCCCATCCAGGGGCCCTGGCGGCCTTTGGGCTGCGGGGACACGGTGCTGGAGCGGCTGTGGGCGCTGCCCCTGGCGGGCCGGGCAGCGCCGTGTCCTGAACCCCGGGGTCGTCCCCGGCCACGAGCACGGGCCACCGGGTGTGCCACGGGGAAGGTTAAGTGACCGACTCAGCAGAAGGCCTGGCTGTGATGACGGTGATTACTTTGCCAGCAATGTGCCTACATACGCTGGGGGCTGCTGTTTCCCCAAACTGTTGTGTAACTAAAAAAATGTAAAGTCACGGGCTTATTTAAAGCACGAAAAGTAATAGTGTCTGTAGGGTAAGGTAAAAAGCATCAGGCTTTCCTGCCCTCCCGCCATCAGGATGGATGAGGGACCCCTGCGGTCCTGCTTGCACGGCTGATGGCGGCCCCTGGAGCGGGGTGTGGGCCTGCGTAGGTGGGTGCACCTGGGCTAAAGCTGAGCTTATAAGGGTGGTGTCACGGGGACGCCAGCAGAAGCAGAACCACGAGAATCAGAGAGCAGAGAAGCAGAGAACGAGAGCGAAAGGGAAGCAGAGACACCAGAGAAGGCCGGGGAGCCCAGAGAGTGTGACGACTTGCTGGGGGCTGGGAGGCCTGCCAGCCTCCCGGCCCCCCGGCTCCCCTACCTGACATATACCCAGTAAATCCCAATAAAAGCCTGAAAAGCCACCGAGGGCTCCAGGACTCCCTCCTCCTTCACCCCGTCTGCTCGGGTCATAGAAAACCTGCTCCGAGTATTCCTGCCACTGCAATGTCCATTTACTAAAGCATCAAAGAGCGGGTCATTTTAAAGGCACTTGTCTGCACAACGCAAGTCAAATCTTGGTAAAATCCCAGTAACCAGGGGGCGTGGTGACAGCCAGAGGATATGGTGATGGCCAGGGGACACGGTGATGGCCAGCTGGCCCCTTGTGGTGGGAGGCGGAGGGCGAGAGCACCGGGGCCCTGGCAGGGTCCAGCTCAGCCCTCGGCAGCACCGGAGAGGCGCTGGGTTGCTGACGCGTCACGGCCGCAGGAATCACCCATGGGAGACACCAGAGAATGGGGGGCAGGACCCTGGCGCTGAGGCGCTCTGGGGGCACCGAACGCCGTGAGGCCAGGAGCAGGAGGGCCACACAGGGACGTGCTGCCCGAGCATCACTGGTGGACAACATGGTCCAGAGACGTGGAGGACGAGGCTGGGGAGGAGGCCGTCCAGGGACGCCTCTGGGAGCAGCAAGCACCAGAGGCCAGAAGGATAAGGCGGAAGGAGCACAGCGCCTGGCCCGGCACTCGCCAGGGCATGACCAGCAGCGTCCATCGTCCGAGAGGGGCCGGTGCCAGAGGAGCAGCGCTGGCCCCGCATGCGGCCGGCCTGGCCCAGGACCGGCCCCGCCCCAGGCCCCGAAACCCAGCTGCGGCCGCACGTAGTCCCCGGGACGCGAGGGCGGGAACCGGCGTCCTCGACCCCGAGCACCTCGCGTCCCCGGGCCCTGGCCGGCGTCGGCCGCGGCCGTGTGGAGACGCAGCGTGAGCCGTGATCTGCACAGAGCCAGGCCGCTGCCTGCTGACGCGAGGTGACAGGGCCCCGCCGCCGCCCGAACATCACCTCATTTCATTCCGAATTAATTTCCTTAAACGCGCCAGGCTAATTGAATGAGAGACATGGCTGGGAAGAGATCTTCCTCACATTTGGGCCTTCATTTCCAAATATAAAATTCATATATTTTCTCAACAATTCATTAGCCGGGACCCCCTCCAGGGATGGCAAGTGCAGCAAGGAAATTAATCCCTAAATGAGAAGTTCCTGCCAAAGCCTCTCCCGCGCGGCGCGGGGTTATCGGAGACAGCCGCCCGCGCGCGCCGGCAGGACGGGCCTCGCCCCGAGTGTGAATATTTATGAGGCGGCTCTCAAGAACAAGCAGCCAATCATCATTAGATCCTTTGGTGTTCATTATAATAAAATTAATCTTGATTAATTCATTCATTATTAATCTTGCATTCAAATGCAATTCCATAGAAATTGCATTGTGATTTAGCAATTAATTCACATGCCAAGATTGAGGAGCGTGTCCTCGGCCCTCCAAGGCGCCGCTCTCCACCGTGTCAGGGCGTCCGAGGCAGGCCCGGAACACCCGTCTGAGAACATTCCAGGAGAAAAGAAAGCCAGCAACAGAGCGGGGCGACATCCCCGCCCGGCCCGCCGCCCCGCGGGAGGCCGCCCCGGCCAGGCGAAGCGTGGGTCCCCGCAGCCCACTGGTGCTTTGCAAGGTTCTCGATCTCGTTCTCGTCACGAGCGTTTAAAGAAACGTGGTCGTGTAAGAAACTCCCCGGAGATGAACCGCGGCTTCCCCCGGCCCTGCGCCTCCGCCTGTCGCAGCCGGGGCCTCCTCCCTGCCGACGAGGGCCCGGGAGGTGTCCTTCCTCTCCCTCAGAGTGCGGCCCCCGCAGCTCCCCCCTCCCACGTGCGAGCCGCAGGTCCGGAGTCAGCACTGGGCCGAGGAGGCCGGATCCGCCGACCAGCTGTCAGGAGGTGTCGGTTTGCGCACGTGTCCCCGCGGCCGCAGAAATGCCGAGGCTGAATTATTCACCCCCTTCCGGGGGCAACAAGCAGGTGCCCAGCCAGCGGCACCCCCTCCTCTGTCCAGGACCTGCTGGTGTGCACGCATGCTCACTCTTCCGAGAAGGGGTCAGATCGGGCCATGCCCCTGGCAAGGCCCGGACACCTCCATGCCGGGGATGCCCACCCTGCCGCTGGCTATCTGCCAAGCCACGGTCCTGCCTGGCCTGCTGGCCGAGGCATTCAGAGGGAGTGGCTGCCCTGGCCCCGAGGCGCACGACTGGCCTTGCGTTCAAACAGGCACAGGCTGAGGCCACGTCCAGGTTAGGGCCAGCTGGGTGGCATCTGAGTGCCGGCCAGAGGGCGGCGCCCAGTGCCCGGGACCCTGTGCCCAGCCCATCCTGCCTGCTCCCGGCGGGCACTGTGGGCTCGGATGGGGCCGGCTTCTCAGGTCAGGCAGTCGGGAGAGCACACCCAGGGAGTGCCAGCTGACCCTCCCAGCCAGACAAGACTCCCACGGAGGGGAGAGGTGCTGGCTGAGCCCACATGTTCCCGGACACCACATGTGGGGGCTCGTGGCCTGGACCCCTGGGCGTCAGGCCCCTGCTGATGGGCACGCTGGGCCCTAACCCTAACCCTCTGCAGGAGCCACGGGGCTGGTCTGCTGCCCTGCGTGGCCATCAGTCACTCCACCTGCGATGCATAAACGGTCCAGCTGCCTTCGCTCCCTTCCTAAGAAAGGTTTGTGTGTCTCTTCGGATGTTTTGAATCACGTTCAGGTGCTCACTGTGGTCGTTCACTCCACAGCCGTCATCAGTTTGCCCTAATGAGACTCGCTGCTGCTGAGTCACAGGCGTCGCGCGCCACGTTGCTGAGCGCCCGCGCGAGTGCGGGCATGGGTGCCCACGTGCAGGGCTGCACAAGGCGGTGGGAGGCCCGGGGCCACCCCCGTCTCAGGCCGTCCCTCTGCAGGCCTGCGCGTCTCTGCCGGCGGCTGGGAGACAGCCCCTCGGCGTCCCCTGTCTGGATGGCGTGCGGGCTGTGGCCCAACAGGGGGACCCCAGCAGGGAGCCCTTCCCACCGGGCGCGAGGGCCCCACAGACAGGCAGGCCCTGGGGGCAGTCAGCGCCAGGACAAGGCCCCAGAGGGTCCCCAGGGCCACTTCAGATGCTGCCCGGGCCCTACGGACTGGGGGACACAGAGACCAGCCCCGGCAGGCCCTGGTGGCGGACGGAGCACGCGAGGGGCCGTCCGTCACCTCCTGGCGAGTGTGGCCCAGCACAGCCGCTGGGCCCTCGGAGCCGCGGTGTCTCCCCGGGTCTGGAGACAATTTCAGCAGCGAGCAAGAAGTGGAAAAGTGACCCGGCCTGTGGCCCTGGACACCCGGCGTCAGGCCAGGGCGAGGCCAAGGGTGCTCAGCACCCCACCCCCGCTGCGCTGCGACCGCCCGCTCCGTGCGGGGGGCGCGCCTTGGGGGCCTCCTTCAAGGCGGTCACCAAGCCCGTCCTGGTCACAAAGTGGCTCTGAAACAGACATTTCCAGTCAACAGGACAAGCAGCGTCAGAGAAGCTCCTGTTGGGGAGTCTCCCGCCACGGGGGGTGGGGTCCAGGAGGCTCTGAAGGCCCGTGGGGGCCACGGGAAGACATGCGGCTGCTGGACGGATGGGCACTCACCCACGCCCCGACATTGTGCCCCCAGTGACACGCCTGGGAGCAGCGGCAGCGTCGTGAGGAACACAGGCGTGCGCGTGCGTTGGGGCCGCGTTTTGAGTCAAAAACCACCTGTTCGGCATCTTGCACAGGCGCGCACTGGCGTGTTTGGGCGTGACGTGAAGCTCCGGAGAAGGCTTTCCAAGGCTCGGGCTGAGGCCGAGGCAGCGAAACGGGATTCCGCGCTCAGGGAACAGCGCGACGGCCGTCGTGACAGTTGGCACCAAGACCGTCACCAGAACCAGCTGGCCCGATGCAGCACAGGCCACGGCTGTGAGGAAGAGGGGGTGCCGCGGGCCGAGACCCTGAGCTCCGGGGCTCACACTCGCTCCGAGGCAGCCGCCCAGGCCGGGGCACCGCCGGGACCGGCCCTCAGAGGCGGGCCGCCGCCGCGCCAGGACGTGCAGCCATCAGCAAGGCCTCGGACTCGGGGTGTGAGAGAATGTTCGGGGGAAAGTCCCTGTTCACCTCTGGGCACAGACACAGCTGTCGAGGGCTGCCGGGGCCTTGTAGTTAAAAAAAAAAAAAGCCTGGGCAGAAAATGCCGCAGACGTGGTGTGTGAAACTGCGCGTTTTGGCTTAAAAATAAAGGAACTTACCTTAAATTAAAAATAGGCTGGCGCTCCAGATGCAGAGCCCAATTCCCAGACGTGATTAGAAGAGGGATCTAGACAGCTTTAGGAGCGAGATTTTCAAATCCAGGCCTGGAAATTGGTGTCTAGGCGGGGGGGGGGGGGGGGGGGGCGAAAATCAGGTAGAGGACAGTCTTCCCGTAGAATAATAATCTGAAACATTCTGATTGTTTTTCACTTATTTGTACGGAGATGCTTTTAATTTCCATCCACATTACGAATTATTTGCAGTGTTCTCTGCATATCACTTCGCAGCTCTCTCCTCGCAGTTAGCTTCAAGCTCTCCAGCGCCCTCCCCGCCGAGCCTCTGGGTCCCTGCTCAGGGTTTTGTCATTTTCAGACTGAACCGGTGGTGCAGGGGGTGAGATATCAGCATCCGTGGGAGCGAGGCCCGTGCTGGGCGCGGCCTCTGCTCTGAGTCCGTCAGCGGCTCCTCCGCGGCGGGTGGGACCCTGCAGGCCGCCTGCGCTGGGCGAGCGCGTGGTGACATCCGGTCCTGGGGCCCACGGACGCAGGTGCCCGTTCCTGGGTGCGGCCAGGGTTGCTGCCCAACGCAAAGCACGAGGAGCTTCAAGAAGGTGCAAACTGTCTTTCAAGCGCTGACCCGTCCCCTGGCCCAGCCCCCCGCAGGGCCTGTTCTCCGCACCCTCGCCAGGACCGGGCGCCGCCTCCCGAGCCGGCCCCTGAGAGGAGCAGGCCCCGATGCGGGAGGAAGTCGGGGCTCAGCGGAAGGAAATCTCTCAGCACTGCTGCTCCACAGAGCCCGGTGCTCCTCGCACACATGCACACAGCACTGCCCGTGTGCACAGCCACACACACACGTACATGCACACACACGCACACACTTGCACATGGCACCTCCAGGGCACAGCTGCTCGAGGGCACGCCCCTCCTACCCTGTTGAAACCCCGAGTCTTCTGGGAACAATTCCCTGGGGCAGTTTTCAGCTCCCGCCCTGCCGGCCCTGGGAGGCCAGCAGAAGCGATGTCGAGGGGCTCTGAGCGTGTCTAACCGAGCGCCCCTCAGGGCTAGAAAAACGCCGCGGCCAGTGACCCGGCCTCTAAGCAGGAAAATCTATTCTCCATATTTCCTCCCACGTGACCGCGTCCTCAGAAGGCAGATCCGCTGTTGAGGGTGAGGGACGCAAACAGACAGATAAAGGTGGGAGTAGAGAAGTTTATTGAATTTAAATAACAGCAGCACCTCTCCCGGGCCGGGAAGCGGGTCCTCGGTGAGCCCAAGAGGCCACCCAATGGAGCAGCTGCCCGGCCGCCGGCTGCTCGTGCGGTGGAAGCACAAAGACCACCCGTGGTTCGGCGGGAGAGGGGTGAGCGGCGCCGAGGGCCGGCCTGTCCTCGCCTGGACAGAGGGCCGTGGGCGAAGGCAGCCCGGCCTGGACCGCCCCTCCGTGGGGCCCGCCGCCGTGGAGCGCCTGCCCGGCCATCTGACAAGGTCGATCAGGACCGATTTTTACTCCCTAGGTGCTCCTGGGGCTGCCGTGAGAAAAACCTGTCATTTCTGTCCTAACAGATGCGGTCGATGTAAATCTCCAGCCTGATCTGTTAAGCTACGTCACCTGTGACCTCATTGATGTGATGCTGTCCCGCTGGCCCTGCCGAGGGGAGGCCGCGGCGGTCACCTGGCCCCGGGCCTCCACGTCGAGGGGCGTGAGTGGAGCCACAGGCCCGGGGTTTCGCGCCAGCACAGAGACGCCTGCAGAGGACTGGGCAGCGGAATTCCCGCTCGCCCAGTGCCTTCCAAGACGACAGGGGCGGCAAGATGTTGGCTGAGCAAGGGCTGTCTTTACCCAACGGGAAACTTCGGGTGTTGGGGTGGAAGCTCACCCCTCCCGGAGATGGGGGTGCTGGGCCCGGAGCTGCGGTCCGGCCGCCACCTGGCCTCAGGGAGGGTGCCGGACGCGAGGCCAGGCTCGCTGCAGTCCTGCAGGAAGGGCGCGGAGGCATGGCACCGGCTCGCCGGACCCTGCTTACGGGGCGAGGCCTTCCCTCCACACAGCGCCCCGTGCGGCCTGACCCCATCTCTGGCCGAAGTCCAGCCCAGGGATCGGCCTGGAGCTCCCTGCCACGCCCCGCTGCCCTCTCTGGTCTACAAGCCCTCGCGTCCCCACCTGGAAGCTCCGAGAGGAGTTTTGCTGCTTCCGCTCAAGCCCTCCTGCCCCAGCACATCTGCTGTGCACCTGCCACGCACCCCAGGAGCCAGGACCCAGCCCCCCGCTCGCCCCGTAAATAATCGATTTCCTTTGCCATCAATAAATATATGCAGGAGGGCACGGCAGGCTTTGGAGTCAGCGGGGAGCTGAGGCCAGGGAGCCCTCACACCCCTTCACCTCCAGCCCTGGCCCTGGCGCCCCCACTTTGCCCACAGCCCACCCCCCGCCGCTCCTGGCACTAGGCACCGTCAATGCCAACCCATGTGCCACATGGGCCCCCCAGCCTGGCAAGGAGGAGGGAGGTTTTCCAGCAAAGGCACCTAGGCCTGCCCCGTGCTGTGCTCCAGCGTGTGCAGAGCGAGGACACCTTTAGCCAGACGAGGACCACAGATGCGCAGGCCGGGCTGGGCCCTGCAGACGGGCAGTTCTGGAGCCCGAGCGGCATCTCAGCCTGTGACTGAGGTCCCAGCGTGCTCACAGCTTCTCCCCCGTGAGGGCCAGCATGTGCCCCCGCTTCACTGCCCAACAGGGTCAGCACACAGGACCCCTGAGCACCCACAGGCCTGCATGGTCACCGCCCCCAACATAACACACACATGTACTCACGTACATGTGTGCTCACACAGGCTTAGTCACAGAGTATATACACGTGCAGAGTCCCGATGCACACACAACACATGTGTACACAGCACACACAGGATGTGTGTACAGCAGTACATGCACACACACACAGCATGTGTGTAGAGATCACAAAATTGTGCATGCACAGAATGCAAGTGCACACATCATGTTCGTGTGTACATGCAGGATAAACACACAGAGCACAGCTTACAGAAGCACGTGGTGTATGCACAAGCACATGGGAGGACCTGAGCACGCATGCAGTGTACACGGGCACCATACATCTGTGCGCACGGTGCAAGCACAGCTCGTGTGGGTGTAGACTCGTGCACACAGTACATACAACATAGTGTGCATTGTGGGTGCACGGATTGTATATGTGCAGATGCACTGTGGATGTGTGTGCATGTGGGTGTACGTGTGTACAGAGCCTATCTGGGCACACCGTGCATGTGACAACATGTAAGCATGCAGAGAGTGCATGTGCAGAGTGCATGTGCCTGCCCAAGTGTGTACCTGTGTCTGCACGCACACACCCTGCACAGTCCCACTGTTGCGCTGCCTGTGCACACACTCGCTCTTGGCAAGCCCTGGGGCCCCGCGCCACGTCACGCATCCGTGCGTCCCGGGACCAGCCCTCGGTGTGTCTCCGCCGGCCCTTGCTGCCCGCGCGCAGCTGCCAGAGGCTCCAGGACGCCCGCCACGGAGCCGCGCCGCACTGGGCTGCTGGAGGCCGTGGGCCCGAGTGTGCTCCAGACAGCGTGACAGAGGCGCATTGCGCTCCAGTTAATGGATTTATCAAATACCTTATTTCATGCTTTCTGCTTTTGATTTATGAATTTTGATCCTGGAGACAAGGACCCTGTGAGTATTGATTGTGGGAAATGTCAGACTCGCAGAAGTTAATTTCACTGGCGCGTGTGGAAGTCTCTGATTCCTGACAGTGCTGTCTGCAGAGGCTCAGCTGTCAGGCGCGCAGTGACACGGCGCTGTCACCGTGCGCTGTCACCGGCCGCCCTCCCGCGCAGACCCCCCGTGCCGCGCTCGGGATCGAGGTGACACAGCCACGTCCACGGTGGCCACGCGAAACAGGACGCGGGGGTCGGCACGGAGGCGCGGGCGGCGGGGCCAGCCTCGGGGACACGCTGTGGGGCGCGGGGCCTGGCGCTGATGGAGCGTCACCCCCGCGCCCGCGCTGGTTAGGGACAGTTCAGGTATTGATCAACGTTCTTTGTAAATTATCAATCTTGGTTATGCTGCTGCCGACCAGCCATCACATGTGCAGCAACACGCTACCGGGCGTCGCGCGGGACATCTGCGATCCCGTGGCTCCGAGGCGGCACCGCAGCAAGGAAAGCGGTTTCTCTCCCGTAGACGTGAGACCCCACACGGGACAGTGGCGCCTGGAGACCCCCAGCAGCGGCGCCAGGAGAGGGAACACGAGGGCGCTGGTGCGAACGGCCGTGGCCCCGGACGGAGCAGGCGCGTGAGTTCCGAAAGAAGCAGGGAGTGGGGTGTGCGTGACACAGTGTGTCCTGTGGCGATGACGGTGGGCTGATCAAAGCTCAGTTGCACTATAACCTTTTAGTCAATAGCTTCCTATTCTAGGGGAGAAGCCTCTACATTCAAAGATCAAATATTAGAGTTTGACCCAAGAATGCAAAGGCATCGGCCCGCGGCGCTCTAAGTTTCTTGAAGAAATTGACTTTTGCGGATACAATTGCTTCACACAATACAATTGTTTCCCAGCAAAACCGAGACGCTGCAGAGAAGTCCCCCTGCCCCGGGGCCGCCCCGGTCTGCCCTGAACAGGCCTCCCTCCCAGGGCCACAGCAGACGCCCACGCTGCCCTGCCGCCCCGACCCCACCCTGCACCGCCGCCCCGGCCGGCTCGCAGGCTGCGTCTCCGCGCGGTGGCGGACAGGCCCGGGGCTGGCGTCTGCCTGGAGCTGCACAGGGGCCCGGGCGGGTCGGGCGCCGGCTGTGGGGACAGATCAGGCGGCTGCGGGACGGCGTTTCGCGGTGTCCTGTCCGGCCGGGAGGCCTGCGTCTCCCCGCCTTGGATGCCGCAGCGGCCGTCGCGCTCTGGAGCCGAGAGGGCGAGTGTGTCTCCTCCTCCGCCCGCCGGGAGGCTCCGGATCTCGCTGTGGCGCGCGGCGTGTGCAGAAACGTCCTCATGAATGTCCTCCGGCGAGTCGGGGCCCGTTCCCCCGGGCGCTCTGAGAGCCGTCCGTGCACAGCGGGCCTTCGCCAGGGTGATTCCTCTGGAGACGGGAGTAGCGGGCTTCCTCTTCGCTCTGCCAGTCCATTCATTTGCAAATGTCAAGTCAACCTTGCATTTGGGGGGCGCCTGCATTTGGGGCCCCCCGCTCGATGCTGATATGCTCTCCTGCACTTGGGGTTAGATTTGCCAGAACTTATTTCAGAATGTTTGCGTCTGTCCGCGAGGGAGGCAGGTCTGCAGCGCTCTGGAGCATCTTTCTCGGGCGTGGGCTTCACAATAAACCCGGCTCCCGCGACCGGCCAGGCGCGCCCCCGGCTGCGGGTCCCTGGAGACCTGGGGCGGCGGCGGCAGCGACTTTTCTCACGTGTGTTTGCAGAGCTCGCCCGCGAAGCCATCTTAGCTCAGAGCTTTCTTTGTGGGAAAGTTTTGTTTTTTCTCAGCGACGCGCTCAGACGCGGCAGCGCTCCAGGGCGGGTGGCGGCCGGCGGGCTCCTCCCCGCGAGCCCCGGGCAGGCGCGTCCTGCGGAGGCCGTCCCTCCCGCGTCCGCCCCGGGTGGGCTGTGGCGGCGTGCAGGTGTTCATCCGTGTTGGCTTCTAGCTCCCGTGAGGTCTGCGGAAGCTTCGCGACGGCAGCTCCCCCCGGCTATCGGACGCGCCCCGGGCCTCTCGTCCTCCGCGCCAGCCGCACCGTCGCCTCCGTGTCCCCGAGTCTCCGCATCGCCTCCCTGTTTCCTCATCCACCACCGTCCCCCTGCCCCCGCTCACCGTGGACGTCACGCGTCCTCGTTCTCCTGCTTGCCCGTGACCGAGGCCAGGTCGGGAGACCGTGCTCCGGGCAGCCCCCGTCTCACAACAGCCGGTGTTTCTGCTTCTCCTTTTCGACCCGTGGGCTTCTCAGAAATGGCGGATCCACCCCCAGTCCTGGGAGCGCTCCAGGCCTCCCGCTAGGGCTGTCCTTCCTGGCTGGACGTCGTCCTGGCAACGGTGCGGGGGAGCGTGCAGTGTCCACGTGGAGGCTCGAGGCGGCCGAGCAGCGGCCTGCCGTGCGGGCGGGGGCGCTGGCGCAATGCCTGGTGGACGGTGGTGCTGGCCAGGCCCCTCAGCCCGCTGCCTTTCTTCTCATTCTTCCGGACGCGCCGGCATCACGGTGAATGACTCGCCCTCCATGCTGGGGTGTCTGGGCGCCTGCTTTGACGCCGTTCCGGTGCACAGATGTCTCCGGCGCTTGGGCTCGCACCCGGCGAAGGCGCCCCCATTTCTGGCCACACCCTCGTCTCTGAAGTGGACGCCGTGTGCTGGGCCGGCCTCGTCCTGGCGAGGGTCCATGTGGTGATACCCAGGAGCTGGCTCGGCCGCCCCTGGGTCCCCCCGAGGGAGCGTCTCCTCCCGCAGAAGCCCCACGGCTGCTTAGGACGCGCGGCCAGCCACGCGCCTGCTGTCACTGCCACCCCGAGGGCGTCCTGCCTGCCCCTCCTTCCGCCGCGACCCAGTTCCCTTCGCGCTGCGTCGGGTCGTGGCGCTGGTCTCTGGCGTGTCGCTGTGACCCCCCCACAGCGGGTCGGGTCGGTGTGTGCTGCCGCTGCGCTGCCCTCGGGGTCCCGGAGCTCAGCGGGCCGAGTGACGGCTGCCCGAGGCGCCCACGTGGTGCCCACAGGCCGGGCCGTCTGCGGGGCGCCCGGGAGGCTGACCTACAGGCCGTTGGACGGGGAGACCCGGGCTTTGCTCTGGCCGATGCAGCCACAGGACTAGGATGGGCGGAGGGGAGCCGCATGGGGGGCCAGGGGTGCAGATGGGGTGTGGGGTGCGAGCGCCAGCCCCGAGAGCCCCGAAAGGACTGACCCAGCCGAGGCCTCAGCTGCCGCCAGCTCGGCCCCGCTCAGGCCTCCGCCCTGCGTGGCCGCCACAGGGCAGGTCACCGGCGCGCGGCCCCCGCGCTGGGTTGTTTCGTGGTTGCTCACAGGCGCGAGCGGAGCTAAGGCTGAGGCCTCAACGGGCGCCTGCGCGTCTCAGGTGACTCGTTTCTCGGCTCCCGGCCTGGGCGCCCGACATCACTAAACCACTGTCTCTGCGTCAACAGCCGCGTGTTTTTAAAGCAGGGTTAAGTGTGGACCGCGCATCCCACGCCCTCCCCACGCCTCCCCACGCCCGTGCGCCCCCGGCTCCGGCCTTGCAGCCTCGGGCCGCCCTGGCCCCCGAGCGCCTTGTGACCGGCGAAGTCTTTCAGCCTTTGCATGTGGTTTTCAAAGTATTTTGTCTTCATTTTTGAAACAGCCAATCTCGGCGCGGGGTTGGCGCCCTGGGCTGACGGCTTTTCCCTTCGAATTTCAAAGAGGCGCCGCGCCGCCCTCCCGGCTGTGGCTGTGCTGTTTGTGGCTGAAGAAGCCGCCGGGTCTCCTCCTCCGCGCGTAGCCTCTTCTCTTTACTGGTGTGATTTATTGTCACGTAACCTCCATGTTGGAACATTTTGTTTTCTATCACTATTTTTTAGCAATTTACTTGCACTGTCTTGTAGTTTCTTTTCTTTCAGTTTTTGCTTGATTTTGTCAAGCTTCGTGCGTTGCTATGTGTATTTTATTGAGGAACGTGGCACGTTTTGCCCACGGTTTCTCGAGCGCCTTCCTCTCCCACCACCCGCGTCTCCTGGGCAGCTCCGAGGCTCTGGCTCGGCTGCTGTCCCCGTGCCCGCGCTGTGCGAGCTGAGGACTGTTCCCTGCTTCCTGCCGGGCTCTGGGCCCAGCCTGGCCGCACCAGCCGAGCTGCCGTCTGCCGCTCAGGCGTGGCCCCCAGTGCGGAGGCCGCGGTCCCTGCGGGTGCTGCGCGTGCAACCCCACCTCCTGCCCCCCAGCCTGTAGCTCAGCCCGCACCAGCCCTAGGGGTCTCCGCCCACAGAGCCGCACCCGTGTGAGCTCTGGGTTGTTCCTTGGACTCTTTATCCCTGTGGGCTGTTTTCCTTGCGTGCATGTGTAGTAATTTTTGACCGACTGCTGGGCATTGTAAGTGGCTGCTGTGTGTGAGCGTGGTGTGTAGGGTGTGTGGCGTGTGTGGTGCGTGCTGGCGTGTGTGAAGTGAAGATGCAGCACATGCCTGCTGCCCCAATGTGTGCATTTGTGAATGTGCACATGTGGGTACATGTGTGTTCTTGCATGCGTGTGTGCGTGTGTACACACATGAGTGTGCAGAGCAAAGCAGGCATGTGTGTGTTCACACACAAGTGCGTGGGGACAATGCAGAGACGTGTATGCACATATGTGTGCACGTGTGAGTGTACGGACAAAGCAGGTGTCGGCACACAGGTGTGTGTGGGACAAAATAGACATATTTGCACTTGTACATGTGTGTGGGCACGCATGGGGAACAATGCAGATATGCATGCATGTGTGTGAGTGCACAGACAAAGGAGATGTGTTTTTGCACGTGTATGAGTGTGCAGACAAAGCAGATGTGTGTGCGCATGTATGGGTGCACAGATAAAGCAGACACATGTGTGCGTGTGTGAGTGTGCAGACAAAGCAGATGCATGTGCACGCGGCCCCCCGGGCTGGCCTTGTTGGTCCACAGCAGAAAGACGAAGGCACCGGCGGGAGAGGACGCCCCGGCCACGGGCGCAGCGCCTCCCAACAGCTTGCGAGGGCCGCGGCCTGCAGCTGGCAGGTCTGTGCCGGCACAGTCGCGCGGGCGGGAGCGGCGGGCGAGGCGGCGCGGGAGAGGCGGGGGTGCGGCGGGCGCCCCTCCACGGCGCGTGGCTGCGGGCGCTGTCTGTGCAGCGTGACTCCTGCGCCACGGCGCAAACGGCTTCCAGATGCTTCCATCCCCAGCCTTCTCGGGACGCCTGCCCGCACAGATGCCTCTCCAGGAGGGGGTCTGCCTGCAAGTAGGCTGGGCGGGTTTTACTAATCACTCATTTCCAATCTTCCTGACGGGGCTTTTATTAATACGCTCGTTTCATCTGTCTCTGATCCGGGCGGAAGGGCGTCACGCAGGGGCTGGGGCCTCGGTGTTTATTGTGGGCTGCACACCAGGGGAGCCCGCACTCCACAGGCCAGGTGCCTGGCCGCCCCATGGCAGGAGGACCCGCCCGCTGACCCGGGCCCGCGCCTGGTGGGCTGGCCAGTACCGCCTCCCCGCCCGGGCACCCCCAGGCCCCCGCTCTGCTGTCCATGTGCTGACCTGCTTGTGTGGAAAGGGCCTGCCGAGACAGGAAGGGGGGCGGGAGGGGGCTCAGGACACCCCTGATGGTCCTGCTCCTGGCCAGTCCTCCTGGCCCCCCGCAGCTGCTCCAGCCCCGCCACTCCTCTCCAGCCCCCCACCGTCCCGCCTGCCCCGGGACAGCCTCGCACTGGCTCCGCACCAGGGAGCCCAGGTGGCCCACGCCTGTCCCTGCTCCACGCCCGGGGCTTCCCGCCCAGGACCTGCCTCGTCCTCAGGGGCCAGCGTAGTCAGGCCCCTTGGTCTGGCTCTCCTGGGCCCTGCGCAGCCCTCAGCAGGCAGGGTCAGGACGGCTTCCCGCCATGTCCCGTGAGGGGTCCATTGTCCAGGCTGGGCCGGCTCAGACCGCCTGAGGCCCAAGGGAGGTGAGGCCTCTGGTGGACGCCGTGTGAGTGACCAGCTGCCCAAATGTGGGTGTAGGGGCTACAGCCTGAGACAGCGGGAAGGGCCCCGTCATGGCTCGCCTGCGCCCTGCTGGCCTCGCTGCCCACCTGTCGGACATCAGTGCTGAGTGCACCTGAGAGGAAAGGACGTCCTCCCCGTCGGTCAGCCGCCGCGGCAGCTGGTCTCCAGGTCAGCATGTCCCTGGAGTCTGGCGTGTACACACGTGTCCGGGTGTGCTGGGAGAGGGAAAGCGGGTGCTGGCAGACATCCTCGCGCTACGAAGAGGTCCCCCGGCCCTGGCTGTGTCCCTTGGGGCAGGGAGAGTCACGGTCGCAGACACAGAGACAACCTCAGGGCGGGACACGGGCGCCAAGCAGCGGGGCGGGCGGGGTGGGCGGCTGGAGCGGGCGGTGGCCACAGGGGTGGGCGGGGCGGGCGGCTGTGTGTGTGCGGGCAGCCAAGGGCTTCGCCCGCCGCTCGCTGGGTGCTCGGGCCTGGACCCGCAGGGACCCAAGCACGGGCCCCGGCTGCCCAGGCGCCCGGCACTGGAGGGAGCTGGCTGTGCCATCCGCAGCGGGCTGGGCCTGGGCGGGCAGCTCCTCCCGTCAGGCTGCGGGACCTGAGTCAGCTGGGTGGCCTGGCCTGCACCTCCCTGCGGCCTCTCCCTCTCACCCCTAGCCCAAACCTCGGCCCTCAGAACACTGCGGGGGGCTCCCTCCCCGCCCCATGGCTGTCTCAAGCCCCCCCCAGGCCCATGCGGCTGCCCTACCTGCCCAGACGTGTGCCCTGCCCGGCCCGGGCCCTGCTCGCAGCCGCCGCAGGCAGGTGGAGGCGCCCTTGTCGGGGCCCCAGAGTCGCTGCTCCCGCGTCCCCGTGAGCCTCTGCATGCCCGTCGGGGAAAATCTCTGTGCTCAGATTATTTAAAAAAATTCTACAAAAACGTTGACCGCCTTGGAGTCCGTGGCGATTCCTCCCCCTGAAAACTCCGCGCCGCTCTCCCTGCCGGGACGCGCCGCTTGGCCCCGGCTGCGGGGAGTGCCCGCGCCCCGCCTGTGCAGTCACTCTCACCTGTACCGAGAAGCGGTTGTTTCTTCCTGCGAGCACACGGCTGAGGGCGGGAGGTTATTATTTCTTAATGTGGAAAGCAAAGCCCTCGCGTCAGCTCAGCCCTGAGCAGGGCCCCGCCCCCGGCGAGTCTGGCGGGCGGGGCGGGTGTCCACGCGCCCGGGGACACCGGGGCGGGCAGCAGGTGGCCCGGCCCCAGGGCCGCCACGGAAGGCCACGCGCGACCGTCAGCTCCGTGGGTCAGCTCCGAACCACGCGACACAGAAATCAACAACCGCCCGTTCAAGTGGGAATTCTTGGGAACAAAGTTCTCCAAGCGTGGTGTCCGGTGGCAGGGCCTGGAGCCCAGACCGCCCCCGCCCCAGGACAGCCCCCTGCCCAAGCGTGGGCGCCGGGCTCTCGGGCAGTCCTCTGAGTGGCCTCCGCAGGACCGGCCCGGGCAGCCGCAGGAAGCTGCTTGTGCCCCGGGACAGAGCGCCCCCCCAGCCGTCGGCATGAAGCCGTGACCAGCCCGGCAACCTGCCCCTCTGATGCCGACACTCCCGCGTCCTCCGTCCCTGTGAAGGGGCTCTCCATGTGGCCACTTGCTTTGTCTCGGGGACCCCCACACCAGCACCCTGAGGGGTTGTCCAGCACATGCAGTGGTGGCGTGAGTGGCGAGGGCTGGGCTCGTCCAGTCCGTCTCTCTCCTTGGAGTTAGCGCTCAGGAGTCAGGACTCTCAGATGCGCGGCGGCCGCACCCCGAAACATGTGGTGTGTGGGAAGGGCGGGAGGAGCCGGCTGTGGGGGCGGGAGGCAGCAGGTGCCCCGTCCCCGGTCCCCTGGGCTCGGGTGGGCTTGGCCTGGCCATGCTCCCCAATCCAGATCAGACCGCCTTGCGCTGCAGACACTGCCCAGCGGGTGCCCAGTGTTGCCTGTTTTCTGGCTTCGTGCTCTGTGCTTTGCTTAATGCATCCTCCCCCGCAGCTGCCAGGTCTCCAGTGGGGACGGGAGGGGCCGGATGGCAGGGAGAGTGGCGTTAAGTGGCAATTTGGAGGAGGCAGGGCCCACGTGCTGTGCAGCCGCTCCTGTCCAGCAGCGCCGCCTCCGTCCAGCAGCGCCACCTCCAGCTGCTGTCCCGGCCCCCCAGGCCTACCCCTTTGTGCTCCAAGGACATGTGTCCACCCGCCCTTGACCAGGGAGGGGGCCTGGCCATCCACCTCTTTGTCCCTTTCCCTGACCGCTGGGTTCTCGCCCCAGAGCCTGGGAACGCAGCACCAGAAGGCCCATCCCTCACTGGCAGGTCCACGGCGCAGCGACCCCAGCCCCGCCTCGGCTGTGGAAGGTTCCTGCGTCAGACAGCCCAGCATGCCCCGATCAGACAAACACGCGGCGAATCATTTCAAAAACCTCCTTGACAATTCGATGAAGGCAAAAAAGGCCCCGTGGCCGAGAGGCAGGTCTGCTCACGCGGGGACGCAGCTCCATGCCAGCCGGCCAGGCCGCGAGCCCTCGGAGCTAACGGCCACCTCCTGCCCACAGCCTCCTCCGGCCCCTTGGGAATGTGACTGAGGAGCATATGAGAGTTTCTTTGAAAAAATCGAGAAACAGGCGCGGCACGTTCAGACACAAAATCAAGGTCGGCAGAGACGCGGCCCCGACGGCCCCCGCCACTGGACGTGACCCCGGCTCAGAGCGGGCGAGGACGCAGTCTGGAGAGGTCGGCTGCCAATTAGATGAGAATTACACTGTGTCCTATATTATGTTTAATTAAAGAATGAGCAAGGAGTTGCGACAACTGGCAAGATGGTTATTTTGTGCCGTCTCGGGCTCCGCTACGCAAGGGCAGGCAATCAGTGGTTGTCTTTAAAAAGAGCACTTAGTGTAAAATGATTAGTTTCATCCATTTAGACCTATTTTCTTAAACAAATAGAAGGACGAGCAGAGCTTCGTCTGCTCCGCTGGGGGCCCTTGGTCACTGAAAGGAGGGCGTCCGCCGCACCAGGCTCCGAGGAGGGCGAGCCGCCCTCCCGGCCGGCGGCGACGGCTGGACCTGCAGCGGGAGTGACCTGGCGCAGTGGGCTCCACGCAGGGCCCGGCGGTGCCCATCTTAGTGGCGACTCTTTTCAGTGCTCCGGTGCCTGACTCTTGAAATGTGTCTGCAGAAGCAGGTGTATTTTAAAATACGCCTACAATGACATATTTCAGTTGAAAGATGCTCATGGTTACAGAAATAAGGAAAACTTAACCTTTGGTGGGGACCGCAGGCGAGCAAACCCATCTCCACTTGAGAGCTCGCGCCCGTGCTGGCACACACACACCCCCGCACACATTCTCTGTGCAGCCCATCCCACATCACACGCTCCGTGAGACACAGTCCACACGATCCACACACACACACTTCCACGCCCAAGCATGTGTGTTCCACAAACACGTGTGTACACATGGCCACAACATGTGCTCGCACCATCTACACACGTGTGCACCCATCTACGTGCACAGAGCATAGGCACACACAGTACGTGCACACGTGCACACATACCTATGCACACAGCACATGTGCTTGTCTGCACACTCACACACACACTGACACAAATGCACACACGATGGTTTGTTTTCAAGCCTGGGCACGTCAGTGAACGCTTCTTAAAACCAACTTCTGAACCGTCGAGTTTAGTTTAATAATAAATGAAAATCATCGGCTGCGTAAACCATGTCGCCCCGCCAATGCACGTCCCGCATGCCAAGAGCTCGCACGGACGCGCGTGAGCCCGTGCTCAGTAGGAAGCCACCGCCAAGGCTAAGCAGCAGGTGAGCTGGGCTGTCGGTGTCGGTGGGTTATAGTGAACGTGACAAATATCGGGACCGAATATTTGCCCTTAACAACCAGGCGCTGCTTCATGTCGGCTATTTTAGGAAGCAGCGATGGGTGTGGCTCCGCGTGACGAGGCGGCGTCACGGAGGTGTGCGGGGCCACGGCCGACCCGCAGGCTGGCCCGGAGGCGAGCGCCGAGCCGGCAGACCCCCTACGGCTGCGCGGCCTCCGCCAGCCGTGCCCGGCCTTCGGGACCCGCCCACCACAGACCAGGAGCAGGCTCAGACGGAAGCTGTCGCCGGCGCCTAGCAGCCCGGGGTCGGGGGTCGGGGTCGGGGGTGCGGCTCCGTCAGCGCCGCTGGGACTCCAGTCAGCTCCGTTCTCTCGGGCTGGGCTTGTGCTGTAACTTGTTTCATAATAATATTAATATATTGTAAAATGGGGAAGGGTAATCTAATTTATTGGCTTGTTACATTAGCAAGATGTTCGTTCTGAGCAATCTGAAATTTATGGAGGCTCTTACATTACGCTCTTTTAATCAACAGAGCTTGAATTCTTATCAGTACATTTGCATTATGATGGAAGACATTGATTAAGCTGTGCTTAATGGATTATCAGATATTATCTTCTGTGCAATTTGTAAAGAATTAGGTTAATAATTTTCCAATCTTAAGGTCCAGAAAATTTGCTTTCTTTAATAGGGCATGATTTATGGCTCTCGCGGTGATTAGTTTGATAGAGTGAATGGGAATTAAATTTGGGCCCTGTTTGGTCACCCAGGAACGAGCAAACACAGAGGACCCGCACAGGCTGGGCCAAGTGACCCCCCCAGTGTCTCGTCGGGACCAAAAATGCGGCCGAAGCAGGACGGAGGCCGCGGCGCTGAGCGGGGCGGCCGGGGCGAGCAGGTGGGCCCTCACGGAGCGCCGGGCGCTCTGACCACCAGGCGGGCTCGGAAAACCCACCACCCACTTCCGAAGAAAAGTCCGGCGAGGCAGGTGGTACCTCGTTTCAAAAGAGCAGATGTTAAAACACTTTTTAATCACGTGTAGAGAAACGTGGAATTTTAAAAGCGGGAGCCACCGAGTGCCCCTCAGGTCTGCTGAGATCTCAGCCTACTTTTAATGCCAGTTGTGGCTTTTGCCCACTCGAGTTGTTCCCCTTGATCTACCCCCTTTCCTGGGACCCGTCCCGCAGAGGCCAGGGTGCACGTAACTGCCCCCCAAGTAACGCAAGTGAAGACCAGACGACCGTTGGCCGGCGCAGACGCCCGTGCGGGGGCTGCCCGGCGCGTCGTGCGCCCTGGCGGCTGCAGGCCCGCTGTCGGCTGCGTCTCCCCGCAAGGCTAATTAAGTGCCGCGTCAGAAATATCGAGCAGGCGGCAAAGCCTTCCATATACAAACACAACTTCTAATGGGAGCCATTTTCTAATTAGGAAGAATTTCTCTCTCGTGACAACACAAGATGGAGTGTGCCCTCGTTGCTCGGACACCCCGGGAAGGCCCTGGGGCCAGGCCGGGACCGGCCTCCGCGTGCAGGCGTCCTGGCTTGGTTGAGCGCCAGCGCGCGGCAGGGGCTGAAAACGCGGCCCCCGAGGGCCCCGCGCTGCTGTTCCGGTGAGAGCGAGGCCAGCTGTGCTGCCACCCTGGGGCCCGGGGCCCTGGGGGCGGCTCCTGCCTGTCCTGGGGCGTGACTCTGGAGAGAAAGGGGCCGCCGAGGCCGAGCTGCCGAGGGACGTCTCCGCAGATGACGGGCCCCGTTCGGAGCGAGCACAGAGCGACAGCTGCATTTGGGTAAATGCATCAAATATACAGAAATGTATAAAACTTAATCGTGTCATTTATAGTGAGGCTGTTAAGCTGCGAATTACATTAGGAAACATGTTTTAAAGAGAAAGGAGTCACCACAAGCCTCGCCGAGCAGTGGATTCTGCGCCAGCGCGAAATGGGCCGTCTCTGGCTCCTGACCGCTCTGGGCAGTCACCGGGCCAGCGATCCGGGCCAGTCTGCGCCCAGCTGGTCTCCCCCGCGGGGCCCCAGGGCCCGCCCAGCGTGGTGACCTGTCCGTCGGCGAGCAAGGGCGAGGGGGCACGTCCCAGGCCTCGAGGAGAGGCGGCTCCCCTGTCCCACAGGTGTAGGTCGAGCAGGTCTGTCATGGCCACACCCCTGCTGGCAGCATGATGTCCACTCAGTCCACTCAGTCCGCACAGGCCCTCAGCCTGGTTCAAGGTCGTCTCAAGGTCGCGCTTCCAGCCTCTTTGTCTGCACCCAGCGCCGGGGGTGGGGGCCGTGCCCACCTGCTCCCCCAGCGCCCCCCCCACCTACCCCCGGCTGGTTCTCACCAAGGCTGTGGGTTTGGAGCTACTGGGCCAGAGCAGAGGGGGTGCCCCTCCAGCTGGCCAGGTGAGGCACGTCTGCAAGAGGACGTCCGGGCGTTTGGAGCCAAGGGCCCCTCGCATCAGCGCGGGTCTCCACACCCAAGCTTGTGGTATTTTCAGTCCCAGAAAGTTGGGACCGGTTTTGTTGAATCGACTGTGAGTCTGAATGTGACGTTTCCTAAGGCGGGGCGCTGGCCGCGGGGCCAGTGGGACCCGCTCCCTGCTGTGCAGAGGGGACACGGCCGCCAGAGGGGACACGGCTGCTTCTCTCTGCACGTAGCTGCTGAGGAAATCATGGCCAGTGACGCCAAGAGACATGCGGGGTGTAGACAGCCCTGGATGGGAGCCTGCACCAGGTCTCGCCCGGCAGATGCCCGAGCGGCTGCCAGGCCCAGAGCCCCAGGCAGGGGCAGCGCTGCCCTCCAGGAGGTGGCAGGACACTGGGTCGGCCTCTCCCGGGGAGCAGGGACAGCCGGGCGTCTGCTGGCGTCTGCGGGCGGGATTCACTGGGGAGAAGAAACCCGTCTCAGGTACCAGGGGCTCGTGGGTCTAACAGGGAAGCCCAGGCGTCCCCTCCCGGACGCTGCTGTCCCACACTCGCGGCCAGAGTCACCATGGGCCCCCCCTTGTGTTTCGGGGGCACAGGAGCCACCGGTGCTTGGGGGCGCTCCCTGGAGCCATCCACCACCTGACCGCAGCGCCCAGGTCAGCGGGATGGACACACGGCAGGCGTGGCGGGACGGCACGGTCAGCACACCCGGGGCCACGCCCTGCAGAGCCCGCCCGCGCGGCCCCCGGCGGCTTCATCTGTGAGTGATGTTTTGATTGTCACAGATTACTCGTGGCGCCCTCCCCTGACATTTGTTGTACAGCGAGATTGATTTTTGTGCTCTCGTATGAAAAGGTCACTTTGATCAATGCCGTGTAATTGGCACTAAATTAGGATCATATCAGGTTATTTTGCTATTTAATGATGAAATATTAAAGAAAGGCGTGGGCAGGCTGCTAGCGCCAACCCGCACTTTAAACCTGCTCTAATGACGCTTAATTTTGTAAGAAAAATGGAGAGAAAAACAACCAACGTGCCGAAAATGGCTGTGAGGTGCGGGGAGAGTGGCCCGGAATTATATATTTGCGCTTGCGATAGACTCAAAGCCCAGGACACAAACCCAGGCCCAGCGGTCACCGCTCGGCTGCACAGCGAGGCCGTGTGCGGCAGCCCGTCGACGGCGTGCTCAGTGCGTGCCAGTTAGCAGCGTCAGGCCTTTCATCCTGCATCTAGTAATTATGTTTAAAAACATCCGTGCTCCCCGCATCCACTTATTAGACCAGCCTCAGCCTTTGAAAATCTGCGAGTTGGTTATGGTCCCCCAGGTCCAAGTGCTTCTCTGCTTCTGCAGCTCTTCCAGGCCAGGCCTGCTTTTCAGGTTTGCACCTAAAGTAATTACCAGCATCGTAAGGAGTGTTAAATACCGTGTGTTATTTTCTCCATTGTAAATAGACGCGTCCCCCGTTATTCTGAAATGTTGTTGAGCAAGAAAAAGCTGCATAAGATTATACTTTTAAATGCAGCTAATGCTGCAGGAAATGTGTTTGGTGCTTTGCTGCCATTAAGTATATTGTCTGGCTGCAGATGGGCTAAACGGCCGCTGAAAGAGGCTAACCTTTTTAACAGCTAGAAAGATGGTGCCGCAGATATTGATCGGATAATTCAGGGTGCCATTCCGGGGGCCGGGCACGTGGTGGCCTGCAGCGCAGGACTCTGTGGCTCTGGGGCGGGGACAGGCCTGGGGAGGGGGCGCAGCCGGCCACTGCCCGTCCCCAGGAGCGTCCCTGAGGGCTCAGGACGCCACAGCGTCTCCACGGATGGGGAAGGGCGGCCGGGCGGCAGGGAGCTCTCACGAGGCCTCTGGGCTGCCGGCATCTCTCTCCAGGCGTGAAACGGCAGCGGTCACTCGGGCTGGGGCTGCTGTGTTTGCATGGATGTTTTCAAACATAATTCCTCTATGAGGGCGGCTGGCGCGTGTCCCCGGAAAGGACGCCGAGTCCGCACCACAGCCCTGTGACCCGTGGGCATGGGGCTGCAGGTGCCCGTGAGTTATCGTGAGGACCTGCCAGGCAGCACGGCTGTCCCACCCGGCCCTGGTCAGACACAAGAAGGGGTCGGCCTGGAGGGGTGGGGGCCACGAGCGGCACGTGCGGGCAGACCTGGCCACTGGAGCTCCCACGGGCCTGGACGGGCCTCCCCAGCTTGCGGGGAGCAGGCTCTGCCGACACCCCCTCCAGCTCTGACTCCAGGATGACGGGAAACAAGTTCCTCGTTTCAGGCCACTCGGTTTGTGGTGTTTTGTTATGGAAACTCCAGGAAACTCACAACATACTCTTAGGCTTTAGTTAAAATTGACCAAGGCCATTGCCTCCGCCCAAGCCGCGGGTCAGCCCCTCGCTGGTGCCGTACAGCTCGGTCGCTGCGTGTGCCCGCGGGCGGCGGGGCCGGGGCTGCCTGGCGTGTCCCCTGGTAAGTCCGTCTGCAGCGCTGCCCGTCTGCCTGCCCGTCTGCCTGTCGCTGAGTCACCTGTCTGTTTGTCTCCCACCCCACCCACCAGTCCGTGTGCACGGAGGAGAGGCGCTTCAGGGAGGCAGATGGGGCCTTGGCCACCTGCCGGACGTCGTGGGGCCAGCAGCACCTGTGGTGTCTTTACGGCCTTGCCGGTGGCCGCGGCGCCTCAGAGCAGGCTCTGGTGTGGGCACGCGTGTCAGGAAGGCCTGGCCAGTCTCCCCTCTGGAGGCCACGCTGGTGAGTTTGGTGCATTTTCAAAACGGCACAGGGCAGGTTGTTGCCGGCTCCCGCCCCCGGCGCCCCTGCTCCTGCGGCCCCACAGGTGAGGGCGGGGGTCTCGGCCCCGTGGGCATCCGCTCCTCCCGCCCGGCTGCTGCCCCGAGCACCATGTGGCACAGACACCTCCACTCTCCCTCTGCGGCGGCTGCGTCCTCCGTCCGGGCTCCTCAGCGCCGTCCAGCCGGGTGGGCGGAGGGGCGGGCACCGCAGCCTTGGGCCGGGGCGGCAGAGCAGCCGGGTCAGCGCACGTGGCTGGGGCCCGTCCCGGGGTGACTGCGGGTGGTGACCAGGCCCCCTGGGCAGCGCCTCAGAGCCCAGCGCCTCGGGAGCTGACCTGTGCACAAGCAAGCATTTGCAGAACCGCTGTGTTTCGGGAAGTGGCGAAAACTAGAAATAAAATATTTGTGGGAAAAATTTGCATTCTTTAAATTGAACTAATTTATTTTTACACAGAAAGAACCGTTGTATTAAGAATAGGCTTCACTGACTTTTTATATCCTGGTTTATTATTTAGCTCCATGGTTTATATTTAAAACCTAAAACAATATCCAGCTGACTCACTTAAAGGACATTTTAATTATACACTAAAATGCAAACAGACACCCTGATCGTGGCGAGCCCGGCTCGTCTCTGCAAATGGCGGCCGGACCTCCCGCCCGAGGGCGTGCGCGGCGCAGCCCGACCTGCCGGGACGCGGGCGGGACGTGTCACCTGGCGCGAGGGAGGCACCACCCGTCCCTGCAGGGGGAGCCCCCCCCCCCCCCCCGCGCCCTGCGGCCGCTCCCCACGTGCTGAAGACGACGCCTGCGCCTCTGGAGACCGAGGTAAGGTTTAAGTTGAAAAAAGTAAAATAACAAAAGACGCAAAGCGAGTGTGGTCCAGGCGCGGGGGCCGCGGTCCGGCCGGGGGGAGCAGCTCGCGTGGGCCCATCGCCCGCAGTAGCCGCGCCTTTGACCTTCAAATTCCTTTTCCCTTATTAACCGTGGAGAGGAGACGCGTGAGGGAATTCTGCAGCGCGGTTGTCACAGGAAACAGCCCCCGGGCTCGGCCGCGTCCTCCCCGCGCCGCCTCCCGGGCTCAGGCCCCGCGGTCGGTCACTGGCTTCACTGCTTCCCGTGTCCCGCGGGCCGGCCGGCGCGGAGGGGCCTCGGCTGCCCTCTGGCCTGCTAGGCCCACTGGCCCTTTGCACGAGTGGGTGGCCAAAGGCAAAACCGGCCAAGAAAGATGCACAACAAAGACACGGTGCAGGGAGCGAGGCCGGGAGCCTGGGAGCGAGGCCGGCCCCCGCGGGGCCGCAGCGTGTCACACACGGGTCGCTGCGATGGGCCCAGCGGCCTGCCCGAGGGGGGGACATGCCGGACGCTGAGGGACAGAGAAAAAGCCCCGCCTGCTGCTTTTTCCAGTCCGCACGTGTTTAGCCTGATTTTAATGTTGCTTTTCTCAGGCGGGGCCCCGGGTGCTCCCTGCGGGGGGTGGCGCAGACCCAGGCGGGATTGTGGCCGCTCCTGGCCGCCCCATGCGGGGCTCTGACCCAGGCGTCTGCGGGGTTGGTCCAGGTGGGGGCTGTGCCCGGCAGATCGAGCCCGAGACCCCACCCAGGGTGCCAGGTCAGACACGGGGCCAGAGGGGCCACGGCGGCTGTGACCCCTGAGCCTCAGTGACCGGTGCCCGCCACCTCCTTCTGGTCTCTGCCGCGGCCAGAATCACGCTACCGAGGTCGCCGGCTCCTAAACCTGATGCTGGGACGTGCCAACTGAACACGGGTTCTGTGTCAGAAACGCGAGGAAACAGACGATGCGGCTCGGCCTGGCCCTTGGGGCAGCAGCTCCCAAAACGGCCGCGCTGCTCTGCTCTGTGTGGTTCGTCCCAGAGACGCCGCCTCGTGGCAGTGGCGACTGTCCGCGCGGAGACAGAGAAGTTGGCGGGCGCGTCCAGCGCGGGTGTCCAGCGCGGGAGTGCCCTGGGGGGGCCTTGGCGGGGAGGTGACGCGCCCACACGGCCTCCGCACAGGGCAAGGTCCCGAGAGGCCGCCGCCTCTGGGAAAGCAGGGGGTGCTGGCTAAGAAGGGACGCGGCGAACTCCGAGCCGGACTCTGCACCGCCTTCCACGCTCACCAAGAGGGGCGCCAACGAGGGCCCGAGCCGTGCGCCGGGAGTCAGGGCTGGGAGCGCGCAGCCGAGGCATGGAGAGGGTCCCTGCACCCGCGCCCCCCACTGTGGGACAGTGCCCTGAAGCCTGGTCATCCTCGGGGCCGGCCCCAGGGGTCGAGGGAGCGGTGAAGCAACCCGAATTTAAAGCATGCCGGCGGTCCACAGCCGAGTTTGACTCTGGTGTATTTCATGCAAAGAATGAGATAAGTCAAAAAAGATAAAAGCACAATAATGTTCATTGCAGCATTATTTATATTGGAGGAAATTGGAATCGACCTAATGTTCATCAAAGGAAATCTGTTAAATAAATTAGAGAACATCTATACGCTCCAGCTATTAAAAAGAATGATGTAAATCCACAACTGCTGACTTGGAAGAATGTCGTGAGCAAACAAAGCAGGTCGGGGCGGCCGGAGACTGGACACCCCGAGCCCGGAGGCCCCTCGAGGCGCCCGCCCGGCTCCCGCCTCCCGCCCTGCCGGGCCCGCCGGGCTCCGGCCGAGACGCCATCAGAGCCTCCTTCTTCGGGGACGTTTCTGGCTTTCTTCTGTTGCAAACAATACGTCATTTTACTCCTGCTTAAAAAATATGAAATCAATTCAGCGTTTAGTGTAATTCATCTGAAGTTGGCATGATAATTAAAAAGTACGATCCGCCGTCCAGCCAATGCTGTATTGACATGTTAATTACAATTTCAATACTAATCTTGATTATTTATATAGAATTAAATCGTTCCTTTTCATACAATCTAGTATTTTTCTGGTGGGACATTAGACTGGCATGATTTATACAATGCGGCACCATCCACCCCGGGAGCGAGCGCTTGAGATGGCAGGGCGGGGGCCGGGGCGCGCCGGAGACAGCCAGACGCATGCCCAGAGCTTCGCCGGCACAAACAGGGGCGCTCGCCGGCTGCTCATGCAGCAAATCTTATTTCCGATACGAATTTGCAAGCCCGCGGAGCGTGGGGTGTTAACTCTAGGCGCTCTGACCTCCCGCAAGACAAAGGCAGGGCGGGTGTGGGTTAACAGGCCGCATGGTGCCTGCGGACGCGCGCCCGTAATGACTGGGGAAGATTTATATGCTCTCTCCAGGTATAATTAGACACCCACAAACCCATCTGACCCCGCTGGGGTGAAGAGCTCTTCTGCTTTTTGTTCCAGCAGATGAATCAATACTCACACGTTTTACCACCGTGGAGTGAAATTGAGGAAATGAAAATCGGATAATTTTGCTCCCTGCACGGCTCGGCGGAGGAGAGCCTGCTGGCCTCTGACAGGAAGATCTATTTCCAGTCCTCAAAAGGCTGGTGTCCATTCGGAAACTTCTCCTATTATTGATTTTCAGTTTTGTTAAAAAGGATGCTTTATTAGCGGTATTAGTGCGGGACGGACGCCCAGCGCCGCTCCCAGGCCGGGGCGCGGGTCCTCAGGAGCCGGGCCCCCTGCCCCCGCGCCCCCGCCCACCCGCAGGGCGAGGCGCGTGGGCAGCGCTGGACCTGTGAGAGGCGGCGGCCCCAGCCCGGTGGGGGACGAGCCTCCGGACCGCTGTGTCCCCCAACACTGCAGGATCAGCTGCCCTCGGCCCACTCAGCCCCGCTCTCGGTGGCACCCTCCAAACCCAGCCCTTGCTGACCCCACTGACCATTCACTGGGGACTCAATGGCATCCATCAGGGCACCGGGCAGGCGACGGCAGCTCCGTCCCACATGTCCCCACTGGCCATTCCTCCTCCTGCCCAGCCCTGGGCCAGCTGCCCACAGGGGACGCCCTGGAGGCCTGTCTGCTCTGACCGCCGGGCCCTGGAGGCAGGGGCTGGCTCCTCCTGTGGCTTCGCAGACCCTCTGCACCCCGCCTCTGCGCCCGCCCCCTGCGCCTGGGGTCACTGGAATTACAGGGTTTGGTGTGTGGCAGCACCACGCCAGTGAGGTCCAGGGCTCCTGTGGAATTCAGTCTCATTTCCGGGGGGGGGGGCATCGTCCACACTGCACTGAGGGGCACCGGCCTTGCGGAGGAGCCATGGCCTGAGAGGAGGGAGGGGAGAACCTGGATTCCAGGGCCGCACGGGGGCTGCTCCCCCAGCAGCCCAGGGGCCAGCAGACGACCTGGACCGGCCCCAGGGGCTATCGTGAGCCACAGAGGCCACGGCCACCCCCTCTGAAGGCCACTCCCGCGGCGTCACCCTAGTGCAGAAACGGCCGACGTGGCCTCTCCGGAGAACCCGCCCCGCTGGGCAGCACTCGGTGTCTGGAGCCTCCTCTGGAGTCATGTCCGAGTGCAGGAAGTGTCCACTGCTGAGGACCCTCGGCAGGACTAGAGGCCGCGCCCGGCTCACGCCTGACAGCGCCCGCAGGTCCTGTCCTGGCGCCGTGGCCCTGGCAGCGCCCGGTCCGTGTGCGCCGCTGCCGCGGAGGCCTGCCTCAGCCTTCCCGGGGCATTTCCCGGGGCATTCAAAGAGCTGCTTGGGGAGGCGCTGGGACCCCAGTGCTGGCGGGAAGACGTGCTCCTTGTCCTCCGGCCGCCGCGGGCCCCGGCCCAGCGGCCCCCACGCCCCTCCCCGCACGGCGGCGACAGACCCAGACGTTCTCTGAGTAGCTCTTGACACGACGCCCTGTGAAGGCCGACCCGCCGCGCGCGTGGCTTGCGCTTTATCACGCCCTAATTGCCCAATTGCAGGCGGTCCGTGGCCGCGCCTTACGGACTGTGGAGTAAATAATGTGCATCCCTAAAAGTCCGTAATTATGCAATTACGTGATAGTCTATAATTAAGGACTATTGGGTAAATATATAATTGGGGAGTTTTTAAAATCCGTCCTAAAGTACTTTTTAAAATGTGACTGCAATAAAAGAAGACAAAAAGAAAGAGACTCAATCTCAGAAAGCCGTACTTGGGTACTTTAGATTTTAGTGAATTCCACTCAATCTCAATCCAAGCAATTAACACGGAAACGCTCCCATCCCCCGCGGCCGCCCCGGCTGCAGACTCGACGCTGGCGCCGTCCCGGGACCCGCAGGCAGGTCCCCGCAGCAGTGACGGGCCGAGCAGGGTGAGAACCAGCCAGCCCTCGCTGCCCTCGCTGCCCCTCGCTGCCCCTCGCTGCCCACGGCCGGCAAGGAGCCTCTGCTGCGGCCTCCCACCCCGTGGCCACTACCCTCTCGGGCAGCAGCGGCCCAGCACCGCAGGCATCCGGTGTCTGTGCCACCCGGGCAGAGGCTGACACATCGCCACCTCTGGCCACCAGCGGGACGGAGACTTGGTGCTGGGCTTCTCAGCCACCACCTGGCTTCTCACACCCTCCGCCTAGATGGCTCCACCCGGCTTTGATCCCTGCTTTGTCCTTTCACGTGTCACAAACACCGTCACCAGCACCCAGGCAGGGGGCAGAGGAGACGCCTCTAGAGCCCCGCCCGTGTGTCCAGGGTCTGCCTGGGGCCGCCGCCCAGCACGGCCAGCGTGAAGCGGGGGCCCCTCGCGATCCAGGGGCCAGACGGTGCAGGCCAGCTCACACACGAGGTCGCAGCATAGAGAATCGATAGTTCTGCCGTCAGGTTTCAGTTCTAGCTTTTCAATTTCGGGTTTTCAACCTCCTGGAGCTCTTAGAAAGCCGCAGCCCTCCCCGCCCCACGGACCTGCCTGAGCCGCCCGACGTGACCCACACCCTTAACGCCCCGGTGCGCCGGCCACACAAATGCTGCTCAGCCGCCCGGGCGCTGACTTCAGAGGCTCGGCGCCGGCAGCGCCCTGATGGCACGCCTGGGAGACCCGCCCCTGCGCCCTGCCCAGGGCGACCCCGAGGAGGGCAGGCACCACCTGAGCTGCAGGTGCGGGAGGCTGGCGCTCAGCCGCGGGCCGCGAGCACAGAGGGGCAGGCCCAGCCTCTGTGCAGAGAAGCCCGGGACGCGCTCCGGGGACAGGGCGGGAGGGTGGCCGAAGGGCGGACGGGAAGGCGCCGTTGTAGAAGAGAGAGCAGGGCAGCCGGGCAAGGAGGGAGGGCGCCAGCGGCGGGCGCCTGGGCAGCTGCATCACACAGGGACCGTGGCCATGCGGTGCAGCCGGGCGCTGGGTCTGGCCACGGCCCCGGGCTGTTCCAGGAGCCACTGAGGACGGCAGCAGCGACTCCCTGAAACTGCTGGTAGCTCCGGCCGGCGCTGCCCCTCAGGTCCCCGGAAGGGACGGATCGGGGCGGGTTCAAACGGGCCTCCTGGGCCCGCCGCGGGGTCACCGGGCTGCAGACCCAGCCCTGGGGCCGCTGCACCTCGAGGTTATGTTCGCTCCCAGGGGCCCCTGAAGCCTCAGGCCCTCACGGTCTCAGCCTCCAGCCACGGATGAAGCTGCTCTGACCCGGGGCCAACCAGAGGGACGGAAACGCAGGACGAGCATAAGCCCCGCAACTTGGGGCTGGCGCCCGTGAGCCTGTGGGGCCTCCCCAGACTCCCGCGCGCTCCCCGGGCCACGCCCCGGGGAAGCCTCATTGCCCCGTCAGTGACCTCCCTCACCTGTGTCTTGGAAACCACAGGAGGGACCCCCCCTTCATTTCATCCTGCATCGAGCAAGCGAGAGGTTTATGCCAGAGACGAGGAAAACCGTCCTTTCCTTGATCAAGTAAATTCTATGTACGTTTCAAAATTCATCCTCAAAACTAACTTCTGGAATTTTCCACACCCCACTCCGTTCTCAATGGCCTGTCATTCTCCGGGAAGAAGGAGGTCCACCGGGCTGTTTATTTTTCACATGCGAGAATTATTCTGAACTGTGATGATTAAGGAAAATTTCGGTCAGAGTAACCCCAGCACCAGAGAGGAGGAGACACTGGCCAAGACGCCCGGGCGACGCAGGTGGCTCCCCCAGCGCGCGAGCCGCCACCCGCACAGCCCCCCGCCCTCCCGGCCGCCCCGGCCCGCGGCCCCGCAGCCCCGCCGCCCTCCGCCTCTCACCCTCAGACTCACGGCTGGTCCGGACGTGGAAACCCACAGAAGGTCGGCCTGGAGCCTGGCTTTCCCGCCCAGCCGGTGTCCCGAGGCCCAGGTTCTGCGGGCGTCAGATCTGGAGCCTCGGTGGCCTGGGGGAGTGGGGCGGGGAGGGGCGGGTGGACAGGGAGGGCTGCCCGGCCGGCGTCAGTGGCCAGAGGAGCTGGACAGGGCAGGGCAGACGGCCCAGCCCTGCGGAGGAGGGAGCCCGTCGGGGTTGTGCGTGGTCCTGCCGCCTCCCAGACCCCCCGACGCTGAGCTGGGCCTGGAGCTGCTAAGGAGGCGCCCGGTCTCCTGCCCCTGGTCTCCTGGCCCCTGCCCTGGGCGTGGGCATGTGGGTGGACACCAGAAAGACGAGACGAGGGTTACTGACTGTTCCGCATCTTCAAGCAGCACAACAGACGCCGCGTGTTTAAGGTAGCGCGGGAGGGGAGGGGGGCGGGGGGAACCCTTTGCTGAGCAGAGGCCGCCCCACGGGGAAGGTCCGGGCGGAGCCGGATC
Organism: Talpa occidentalis; assembly: GCF_014898055.3. Taxonomy (NCBI): domain Eukaryota; kingdom Metazoa; phylum Chordata; class Mammalia; order Eulipotyphla; family Talpidae; genus Talpa; species Talpa occidentalis. The sequence continues at coordinate 663,032 of NW_023601322.1, read as the reverse complement.
CAGGCAGCTGCTGCTGCCAACAGGCCCCCCCCACGGCCGGGCCTGACCCTCGGAGACAGGCGAGCCTTGCCCAGCCCAGGCCTCGGCCACTCGGCAGAGGGTCGGGGCTGGCCTTACTGCCACGAGCGGCAGGGGATGCTTTCACGGACTCTATGCCCATGAACCCAACAGTTTAAAGGAAATGGACATTTTAACTAATCAAATTTTAGAAAGATTTATTTTTTTTATTTATGCTTACAAGAGCTGGGGTGCAGGCCAGCGGTGCGGGGGGAGACCCACCAGAGACACGGCGGGGAGCAGAACAGGCGGATCCGCTGAAAGACTCTGCTGAGGGGAGCAGCGGGAGGCAGGAGAGTCTGCTGCGCCCTGTGGGCGGCTCCCTGGACCCAGGCCCTCGTGGTGATGAGACAAGCCCTCGGCCACCCAGGAGGCCCCCGAAAAATCAAATTTATCAAAATTGACATCAGTAAAAATTAGGAAATCTGTGTTGTTCTTTAGCAAACAAACCGAATCTTCCATTTAAAACTTACCCTAAAGGTCCAGAGGGCATCACTAAATTCTTTTGAACATTCAGGGAACAAATACACGTCTCCAGGACGAGGGCTGCCCGTGCCGGTGCCACCTTGAAAGCAAAGGTCATGAGACACCCAGAGGCCACGGAGGCCAGCCCGGGCCGGGCGTGTCCTGAGCACACACGGGTCGGTTCAGCGAGCGGTGGGGGCGCCACTCCGGGCAGCTGTGTCCACCCCACGCGCCGGGGCGCTGATGCACGTGATTCACCACGTCGATGAGTGAAAAGAAAAACACAGCTTCAGAAAAGCAGTGACTGTATTTCATCAAATTCAACACTCATTCGCGGTAAACTCTGAAAAATAGGAAGTAGAAGGAACATTCTTTAATCTGATAAAGGAGACGCACAGCCAAGAAGGTGGTTGATGAATTTTTCTGTGAATTTGGAAACCAGACAAGAATGTCTGCTGTCACCATGGGTGGTCTTGCACAGGGGGAGCTGGACGGGGGAGCTGGACGGGGGAGCTGGATGGGGGAGCCGGGCAGGGGGAGCTGGACAGGGGGAGCTGGACAGGGGGAGCTGGATAGGGGGAAACTGGACAGAGGGAGCTGGATGGGGCCTGGTCAGGGGAGCTGGACAGGGGGAGCTGGACGGGGGAGCTGGATGGGGGAGCCGGGCAGGGGGAGCTGGACAGGGGGAGCTGGATGGGGGAGCCGAGGAGGGGGAGCTGGACAGGGGGAGCTGGACAGGGGAAACTGGACAGGGGGAGCTGAACGGGGCCTGGACAGGGGAGCTGGACAGGGGGAGCTGGAGAGGGGGAGCTGGACGGGGGATCCTGGCAGGAGGAGCTGGGGCGGGGCGTGGGGGGAGCTGGGCAGGATAAAAGCAGGAACAAGGGGTGAGAGACACAAGATGGCAGACATGGCCTTGCAGGTGTGTGACGCCAGCTCGGCCACGCGCTGTCCTGGCGGTGTGCCGCCGGCTCGCTGGACGTTTCCCCTGCGAGAGGCAGTTCTCTGCGCCAGTCGGAAATAAAATTTGAAAACGAACATTTTCATGTTAATATCAAAGAAGCGGCCAGACGCAAGAAATAGCACAGGAAAGGAGGAAATGACCTGGACCGCAAAGGCCTCTGGACAGAGCCTCGCCCTGAGCAAACCTGCCGACCGTGTTCCCGGCTGGGCTCAGGGCCCAGGTGCGCCGTCTTCCCGCGGCGTTCGTGGGGCTGCCGCGGTCCCGTCTAACCCGGCGCGGCCCGGTGCTCTGGGCAGGGTCGCCAAAGGCGCAGATCTGTGAGATTCCAGGTGGGGGCTGGTGCTCGAGGGGCCGCCCGGTCCAGGACTCACACCGCCCGGACACAGGCCCGTCCCGCCGCCTAGCTGCCCGCGTGCCGTCCACACGACCACGGAAAGACAGACCAAGGGACCGAGGAGGCTCGGGGCCGCGCCCCCCACGTCCGCAGAGCCGCCCGACAGCGGAGAGCCGGCGGTGGGAGGCCACCCCACAGTGTGCCAGCCGGTCGCCGTGTGAGCAGGACCCCGGCCCACCCTCACACCTCCGCGAGCACTAAATTGCAGGAAATATGAAATTGAAAGTACATTTTAATCCATCAGCCTACTGGAAAGAAGGGGGGCTGCCTTCTCAACCCTACAGCGGACATCGCTGACTCCACACACACGGGGCTTCACCAGACCTAAAACCTCGGTGAATCCAAAGACAAAACGTGGAGAGCAGACACAGCGCGGGCGCAGAGACGACGGGGGCAGTGGTCGGGCCGGCAGGGGGCTCACGCCAGAATATATGAGAAGGTCCTGAGCCCCAAGAGCAGGGACCCGCGCTCCTGAAAGCGCAGGGCCAGCGCCGGGGCCCACGCGAGGCGCCACCGTGTCCGACGAGTCCGCGGCGAGAAGCCTCCCCGGGCGCCGGCCGGCAGCGATCACGTGGGCCGGGCTGGCGCAGCAGAGACTGGACCCGCCCGAGTGTAACTGCGGAGACCCGGGGCTGCCGGCGGCGCCTGGCACCAGACACAGCTCATCCCAGGGGCCAGCGACTCCACCTGGCACGTCCCAGCAAAAACAAACGTCCCTCTGCCAGAAACGCGCAGTGTCCTCAGGCCCCACAGGGCCAAAGCGGGCACCATGGGGCGGGGTGGGGGGCAGGGCGGGGCAGTGCGCAAGTGGCCTCGCCGGGCCAGCGAGGGGGGCTGCAGGGGGCCCGGGGGCGGCGGAAGCCAGGGAGGCGGCCAGCACCCCAGGACAGCGGGGCAGGCCCCGCGACAGACGCTCGGCTGGCAACCCACGGCGGGTGGCGAGTGCACGGTGATGCTCCAGTGGCAAGAGCTGGCAGGGGGCAGGCATCTCCTCTTCCCACACCCCCTGAGAGATGCGTTCTTGTGGGCTCTGCTGCCTTCTCGGGACCTCTGCCTGGTGACCGGTGGAGGCAGCATCTCCCCGGGCACATGGCTGCGTGTTGACCGTGGAGCTGAAGGTCGTGACTCACGAGGGTCACACGTGGGCTCACG
>NW_023601321.1:0-21000 GCF_014898055.3 Talpa occidentalis | reverse complement strand
TATGCTCCTCTCGGTCCTTATTACCACAGCCCCAATTTGGCATCAGACTTATGAAAAGCATCATCAACTAGCAGTGATTTTAACCTGAGCTGTGCAAAGCATTTTCAAGGGGTAGATATACAGGCAAACAATTTAAAGGAATCAATTTTCCTTTTACCTTCAATTCCATCAGCATCTTTTCTTTCTCTTTTTTTTTTTTTTTTAAACTAGGGTTGTTTTTTTTTTTTTTTAAAGATTTATTTATACAAGCACTGGGTACAGTCAGAAGTGTGGAAGGGTAAGAGAATTCACCAGAGCCAGAGTGGGGAACAGAACAGGCAGACTGACAAAATACACTGCTGAGGGGAGTAGCAGGCGCAGCAGAAGAGGTCTGTCACACCATGTGGGACCCTTACTGGCGGCCAGGGATCGAACTGGCGCTGCAGAGGCTGCAGGCAGCCTTGCAGCCCAGTGCTCAACCGCTGCACCACCAGGGGATGCCCATCATCAGCATCCTTTTCTAAAACTGATTTCCTTTGGTAATTTCTGGGTAACTATTATGAAGATTTAATTATTGTGTTCTACTGTTTTGTGTTGTTGTACTATTCTGTTCCTATCCCCCTTTTCTCCAAGCTCTTTCTCTCATTAAAAAAAAAAGAGTTTACCTCCCACATAATCAAAGATACAAAGGTAACCTTAGGGTATAAAATCTATGGGGTGTATATTACAGGGATGATTTTTAAATATTGGTATCTGTGCTGAGAAAGTAAATGATTCTAATGATGGTATATCAAATCTTTCAGTAGGCCAATTTTTTTTTTTTTTTTTTTGCTGTTAACACTGCTGAAACAAAGATAAGCCACCTGTCCACTGATCATTTTTAAAAGTTATTGAAAGGATGTTGGGCCATTTTAGGCAAGTGACTCAGAGATTATTTAAAGAATTGAGTTTTATTGCCCAATAAAATTTATTTCCATTGCTTTTTTCCGTAATGAAGTTCCTTGATGCTTATAACTAGAAAATATTACATAGGCAGTATTGTTGTTAACCCTTCTTTCATTCTGACAATAATGGATTTTCATATGTATACATGGACTATTTTTTAAAAGCTCCATCTATTTCACTAAGAGGTAAATATTCAATACAAGCATTACTTTATAATGTCTAATAATTACTTGTCAAGAATTGTAATATATTTGTGTTTTTAATCAATCATATACTAAACTAATTGATAACTAAAGTTTTATAGTCACAGAAAATTGTGTAATTTTAATTCTAATTTACGTACTTATTTTCATCATGTAGAAATATAGAATGTAGTAGATAGCACTATACATAACATTATATTTACATATATATAAGTCACATGTATAAAGCATTAGGATATTAAGTCTTGGGAAAATGGAATGCAAATGTAAGTTTAAGGAGGAAAAGAACTTATATGAAAATTACTCATTATTCATTTAAATGAGCTTGTTTGTGTGATTTTAAAATGGCCAATGATGCAGAACAAATCCCTATGGTATTAAAATTCTACTGTATATATTTGAAGGCATGATTTAATAGTTTTATTTTTAAATGTCAATATTAATAATCATAAGAGATTACATTCCTTACAGCCATTTAAACATTTTAACACACCAACTTAAAAAATTATCAGAATTTTTCAAAATTATTCTAAGGGGTGCATGGGCAGAACCAGCTCTGACGACTACCACATTCCCTAGAGAAGGACCAACCCCTCTCCAGCCCCTCATCCTTCAGTACTCAGTAGCCTCCCAGTAGTGTCCACACGGTGGCAGTAGGGTCTGTGCAGAAGGGAGTTCTAAATCTAGATGACTTCTAAATCATTCCCATATTTCATTTGGAATCAACAAGATAAATTAACAGTTCACATACTGCATTAGAACAATAAATGTCCACTGTGGCTTATGCCTGATGAATTTAAAAATATTTCATTAAAATTTCCAGTCATATAACGAGTAAGCTATAGCTATAAATAACAGAGCCATATAAGCCTCTTTTCAACCACCTGGGAATGACCCGTATATTAAATTCATTTTGTACACTCCCTTCTGCTTTTCTCTTCCCCAGGCTTATACAGTTTCTGCCCAACCCCAGCTTCAGTTGCTAGGCAACTAAAAGAGCTTTGTTGTTTGTGAACACTAACCATTAACTGCCCTCATTTTCTCTAATGAGAATATGGCTGTAGCCCAAATTACCTCCTTTTCCTGAAAAACAGAGCAGGATGCTTTTGACTTATGCTAATAGTAAGGCAAATCACATTCCAGTAGGTAAATGAAGGAAAAGGAAATCCAGAATTCTTAAGCAACTCAATCCAGCACCCAAACACAGTACCAATAAGATTTCATATGCCTGATTAAAAAGATCAGATATTATTGAGTGTTTATTCTATGTCAGGCCATGCTAGGTATTTACCATTTTATCTTTTTCATCCTAACGTATTATTTCTTTTAATGTTCAACTCTTTTCTTTGGAGGGTTTTTACATCCCAGGACAGGGAAATTTTATGATTTGGTGGGGTACAAAATAAGATATGCTTTTTTTCTCTTTGAGAAATAGTTTGTCAGTCATTCTTAGGCAAATTTGGGTTTTCATATTAATTTTACTTTATATTTTCAGATTGTAAATCTGAGACCCATAGAAGTTAATAAGTTGCCTATATCATAAATAAAACTAATGGCAGATTTAGACTGTTAGAGTCTAACATATGACATTTTGCCTTTTGCTCTTACTGGTTTCAGACTATCTTTCCTATTAATTCATAAAAAAGATGTCCCTTGTCCAAAATGTAAAAGTACAATAAGAATTTTTACAGCAAAACTCTGGTTGCTCTACTCTGTGCAGGAATGGAATGCTTACAGTCTATGTGAAGGGATTTAGACTGATCTAATTTAAACTTTGATTGATCTAACTTTAATGTTTGATTTGTCACTTGTGTAACCAGAGAAATTCACCTCCTCATTTTGATCCTCAGTTTCTCCTTGGTAAAAATAAAAACAAATAGTGTCTTCATCATAGAAATGATTTGAAAATTAATGTTGTGTATTAGTAGGATATGTTAGCATTTCCTGCTAAATAAATGTACTCCCAAATGTTAATGGCTCAAATGTTGTATCAGTTTTCTTCCTACTCAAACGTTGTTTAAAACAGGTCTATCTCATCAGAAGCACACCTGTCCTTCAGGGTGAACAGGTTAAGAGCATTTCTGGTAGCTTCAACAACTGACTTTCAAGATCACCCAGGTCATCATCTCTATCCAGGTAAGTTGGATGTGCGAAAAGCATGTTTGTGAGGTTTTTGATGTCTTAACCTACAGACAGGACACATCACTTCCACTCACATCCTATTGACTGGAACTCAGGCACACACATAGGTACAGCTATTTGTCAGAGTCTAGGAGATATACTCTAGGACACAGAATTTGGGGAACACCTAGTAATCTCTGCTAAGGGCCTATTTCTATAATCATTTCTTAACAGGAACATAATACGAGTATAATTAGTATTAGTTTCTACTCTCCTGCCCCTCCTGCTTTCTTTTCTGCCATTTTGTTTCTCTTTTGATCACTCATCCCTCTATATAGAAAAAAGTTTTCATGCAAGATATAACCATTGATTGCAGCATGACAACCCTTCAATGACATTTAAAAAATAAACATAATTTTTTATAGCAACTTGTCAAGTAGGAATCTAAGGCTACTACTAAACATTAGCTATTTTAATCATCATTTCTTCTTTTCTAAGTCATCTCCTGACTACATAATACTTGATTTACTAAACTTCAAAGTATTGAAAGTCAAAACAATAGTGGATTCTCCATGTTTCACTTTGTGAATATTCTAGAATATTATAACTTCTCAGAGTTGGAAGAGCTGCTCAAAGTCTATCTGACAAATTTCTTCAGCTTGCAGATGAAAAAAATGAAGGGTAACAAGAGGTCACAAGCCCCAAATCACACAGCTACTCAATGATAGGGCTGGGACTCTTGACATATAATCAAGATGACAAGGGAACAAAATATATCTAAAGCCCTTATCAGTGCTCAAGAAATAGTTGCAATTACTGCAGAAGTGCATGCAAAGTGCTTTGAGAACTCAGTGGAGCTTAACAGAAGTATAGAAAAAGTCCTGGTTTTCTCAGAAGGCTGATGCCAAAATGCCAGTTTGATCCAGAATCAATAACCTTTTTGGTTGAAGTCATTTATCAACAATTTCAGGGCAAGAAAAAGACATCGAGAGAGCTAACTTTTGATGGTGGAGTGAAATGAGACTTGGGGAAGGTCCAGACTAGGGTGGGAGGGCAGGTTTGAGAAGACAAACCTAAGTAGAGCAGACAGTATTTGCATGGGGCAGGGACAGGAAGATAGCGGTGGTGGAGGCATTTTTACAACCAGGAACCAGCATGAAGTCTTTGAATACCTAAGAGAGGGGTCTTTTAAACTTTACTTATATAGCAAAATTACTCAGGTAAATAGTGGTCATCACACTATTTTATTTTACTTTTTTAAAAGATTTATTTATTTATTTATACAAGCACTGGGTACAGTCAGAAGCACGGGAGGGTAAGAGAATTCACCAAAGCCAGAGCGGGGAACAGAACAGGCAGACCGATGAAGTACACTGCTGAGGGGAGTAGCGGGCAGCAGGGGAGGTCTGCTCGTCTTGTGGGACTCTCGCCCGGCAGCCTGGGATAGAACTGGAGCTGTAGAGGCTGCAGGCAGCTTTGCAACCCAGCGCTCAACTGCTGCACCACCAGGGAGGCCCATCACACTATTTTATTTTATTTATTTTTTATTTTTTTAAATAAATTTTATTTTTATATTCCCCATACAATTACAACCAACTTATTTTGACCCCAATCCCTCCCCTCCCTGCCCCCACCCCCCCTACAGTATCTCTGGTTCATAGTTGTTTGTTGATTTTGATTTTCACTTTCTTATAGTTATTCATTTTCCTGGTCCCTTATTTAAGTTTTCTAGATTCCTGCTATGAGTGAGACCATCTGGTATTTTTCTTTTTCTTTCTGGCTTATTTCGCTGAGCATGATCCCTTCCAGCGCCATCCATGTTGCTGCAAATTGCATGTGTTTATCTTTTTTGAACGCTGAGTAATATTCCATGGTGTATATGCACCACATCTTCTTGATCCAGTCATCTATTTTTGGGCATTTGGGTTGTTTCCAAAGCTTAGCTATTGTAAACAGTGCTGCTATAAACGTAGGGGTGCAGGTGCTCTTTGGAATTGATGTTTCTGTGTCCTTTGGGTAAATACCTAGGAGTGGAATTGCTGGATCATATGGAAGCTCTATGTTTAGTAGGTCCAGAAATCTCCACACAGCTCTCCATAGTGGTTGGACCAGTTTGCACTCCCACCAACAGTGCAGGAGAGTTCCTTTTTCTCCACATCCTCGCCAACATTTGTTGTTGCTAGTTTTTTTAATATGTGGCATTCTCACTGGTGCAAGATGGTATCTCACTGTAGTTTTGCTTTGCATTTCCCTGATTACAAGTGATGTTGAACATTTTTTCATATGCCTGTTGGCCATTTGCAATTCCTTTTCAGAGAAGTTTCTTTTTAGCTCTTCTGCCCATTTTTTGACTGGATTATTTTCTTTGTTGTTGTTGAGTCTCATCAGCTCTTTGCAGATTTTTGTGATCAGGCCTTTATCATTAGTGTTGTGTGCAAATATGTTCTCCCAGTTGGTGGGGTTTCTATTTGTTTTTGTTATTGTCTCTTTTGCTGTGTAGAAGCTCTTTAATTTGATGTAGTCCCAGCTGTTTATCTTTGCCTTCACTATCACTGCTTTGGGTGATGTGTCTGTAAAGATGTCTTTGATGTGCATATCACGCCATCACACTATTTTAAATGTGAGCAAATTAATGCTCAGAGAACAAAATCATTTTTTTAAAAGATTTATTTATTTATTTAAACAAGCACCGGGTATAGTCAGAAGCACGGGAGGGTGAGATAATTCACCAGAGACAGAGCGGGGAACAGAATAGGCAGACTGATGAAGTACACTGCTGAGGGGAGTAGCAGGCGCAGCAGGAGAAGTCTGCAAGCCATGTGGGACCCTCACCAGTGGCCGGGGATGGAAGCAGCGCTGCAGAGGCTGAGGGCAGCTTCGCAGCCCAGCGCTCAACCGCTACACTACCAGGGGAGGCCCGAGCAAAATCATTCTTGCTAAAAGTAGCAGAGCTGGGAATTTAAACTGGGTCTTTTGAGTGCAAATTAACATAGGCTATAGAAAAGGCAGCAGTGAGTTACCAAAGACACCTTCATTTCATGTTACAAGATATGATATACTGTAAACATGACCCCCCCAATTCTCCACCACCCTCATTTATCCACACTCATTGTACTGTGACTTCAGTTCTTCCTGTCAACTGGCAAAGCCCATTTCCCTACTGCTTAAATCTGGTTAGCCTTGTGACTAGCTCCAAAAAGTAACAAATCACTTTGAAGTCTAACCACAAGAACCGCAGGTGACACTGCTTTCTCTGCATTGAACTCTTGACTCCACCATGAGAAAAATTCTGGGTTTGCCAATGGAAGATGAAGGCTGATTTGGTGTAGCTATAACTCAAGCTTGCGGAGACCTTCCTGAACCGACACAGAGGCTTGAGAACAAGCCCAGCCAACATCAGTCAGCCCAGTCAGGGGGTCAGATGACGAGCTCAGTAGACCTAGAGACTAATGAATGATAGTAAATGATGGTTGTTTCAATCTGTTACAATTTGGGGGTGATCTGTTACTCCAATAATTTATAACTGATACAGCAAAGTTTTATATTAAGAACTAGATTGGGATCAGGCTAGTCCAACAGTCCATAGAGATTCACCCAAACATCATTATAATATTTTGGAAATATGTGCCAACCACCTTTCATTTCCACTACTTTCCTGTGTAACTGGAAAAAAAATGTATATTTCCCTGGCTTATACATTTCTACTTGCAAAGTAGAAAATGCCCTTAAGTGAGGAAATAAAAATTATTACTCTTGGTTATAACCACATGCTCATTAAATAAATGCTGAACAAATATCTGAGAAAAAAAATTCATCCAAAAGGCATCAAATAGACTGCTAAGAAATCTCCATTTTTATTCAGACTTGCCTGCTTTGTACATAGAACATGGCATTAAAAATGTCTTTAAAGTGGTTTCTTGGAAAACATGGAAAGTGAATGACGAGAGGAATAAATACTTCTTTAGTCCAGAAATAGAAAAGTTGTTAAGGACTTGTAAGGTGAAATCAGGCAAAAATTGATGACTGAAAGATGTTTCATCCCTCCCAATCTATAAGTCTCCCTTCCTTCCTGGACCTCTAGTCCCGTACACTGGATGGTCTTTAGAATATCAGTTCCAGACACCAACTCATCTTCAGACTATGCTGAGACTGGAGTTTGGAAGATCAAGTTTCAAGACAACCAGGCCAAAGCCATTTACAAGCAATGTGAGAGTTGAACTTCCATATGGTTTCTGACTTACAAAAAAGTAAAATAATATTTTTTAAAAACTCTGTTTTCTCTACCCAAACTTGTTTTTTTTTTAAGTATAACCTTGTCTTGTGGTTATTCTCAAAAAGGAAGTATTTTTAAAGTTCTCCTTTGAAAGAAAAAAGTTATTCATGTTCAAATGTTTGGTCTGTATTAACAAGTCTTTGCACATGCTTTTTGCCAGCAGACTTTGGTGCCACAAATTTACTGGAACTGCCTGCTTTCTTCAGACCTAGGGCAGACAGAAAGGAGGGTAACTTGACAGTTACATTTTAGATCTAGTTCAGATTTAAAACATTTAAGTAGAGCATGAAGAACTCAGTTTTTCATGCCAGATGCAAATTATCAATATATCCTAACTTAATCTATGAGTGGCTAGGAGCATAGGTTTTAGTCCCAGCTCTGCCATTTTCTGGCTGTGTGACCTCAGTTTCTTCCTCTGCAGAATGAGTGTCAGGGTCACAGGGTGGTTTTCAGGAAAACACATCAGGTACATAATTATAAATAGCTAATATTTATTGAGTTGGCCACTGCACTAAAGACGCAACATCTCATTTAAACCTTGGATGGGAAACTGAAGTCCAGAGGTTTCATGATTAGGCTATAGTTTGCAAATGGCAGGGTTATACTTGAACTCAAATGTGTCTGATTTGAAATCTCTTTCATGTTCTTCCTCTCCCCTCTGCCAGCTTGTGGGTAAGCTCTAGGGGATGGTTGAGACACAAGAGGGAAGGAGCTTAAATTACTGATTCCCAAGGTAGAACAGAGTCACTAACCAACCTTGTTCTGGTTGGTGATGAGATTAATTAAACTTCAGTTGTGTTCAAATCATTGTAGTTTGGAGTCTGTGTGTTTGTTGTAATGGTTAACTCTACCCCAACCAATACTGTTTTAAAAAACTAAAAACTAAATGCTAGTTGAATGATGTTAAAGGCTGGTGGGGCCAATCTATGATGGCCTAATATCCCCAACTCTACCAGGAAAACATGTATGATAAGCAGTGGACAGGGAGTTAGGAGTGTGGGCCTCCATTTCAGACACATTGGCCCGAGTCCCAGCTCAGCCACTGGCGAGCTATAAGATAGCAGGTAAATCACTTAGCCTCTCTGAGCCTTGGTAAGCCCAAGTATAAAGTGGGGATGATAATAATCACCCAGGGTTTGTCAGGATTGCATGATGATACAGTATAAAGCAGTCAGCATAATTAAAAGACTCTAAAAATAATCACATCAATTTACTAGCCAATTGTGTGGGAAAGTTCCTACCAGTTTGGCAGCACTGGGGACTCACAAACGAGGCTACTCTTCAAGCTGCCCTTGTCTTTGGCTTCACTCCCTCATTTCCCTTGATCCCAGCATAGTTCTCCAGAAATAATAGTAACATTATTTGGGGTAGCAGTTCCCCTCACATTTTATCTTGATTTGATTTGATTTCCAGTCCTTGCCATTCTTCCTTTTGACCTGTAACCCTTTTTAAAAAGGTATTCATTCATCCAGCATGTATTATTTGGGTTGCTTTACTACTCTAAGCGAGTAACATTATTTCTCTTTCTGAGTTCTAATGGATTCTTTACTGTTAGCCCTAAGTACTAATCACAGATACTAAATTCTAGGCTTACATTGCCCACTCAAGAAGGAGAAGAAACTTGGCTGAAGAAAAAGTATCTCCACAGGCCAACTAGGTGTTCCACAGAGTAAGAATGCTCACGTCCACCTATAACCGACAAGTACTGTCTGCCACTAAAGATGGACGGACATGCCAAATTTTTAAATCAGCCACAGTGATGATGCCATCTGGGTGGCCCTGTGTCACTGACAAGTGAAGAAGGACCTAAGTTGTCACCTGCTTCACAATCCTGATGAGATGAGACTCTTGGGATCAGCCCAACAAGAAGAAAGACAACTTCATAGGGGTAGATATCCTCTTACTGCAGTGACTGATGCTCTGAGGAGATGTCCCTGGATCTTGAAGATATCCCTGTTCCTAAATTTCACTTTTCACTATAATCTTGAGGCACAGACATTATACAGAAACCCGCACAGTAGACCTGGAAAGTTCAATGATTTATTTATCCCCTTTCCTTGCCCTTTCTGCTATACATATCTCACTTAATGCCATACCCCTCAGTTGCAGGTCATCTCTAAATGAAAAATCCCTCTGAGTATCATCCTCACTGGTTAATGTTGTAGTAATGTTAAGTATTCCTATTTTGTCTTGTCTGATTATTTCTTGAAAAGGATTAGCTAGCATGATAGATAGAGTGCTGATTATTCCTAAGGCAATCTTGTTCTTATTCTATATTTTTAAGTATTAAGTAAATAATACCTCTGACTTCTCTTGGGTCCAGCCATAACCAGACTCCCAGGTTCCTGAAAATCTTTCATAATCATGTTAAATTGCACTCTAATGCACCATTTTTTCACTAACTAAATTGGTACAATGTGGTTACAGTTGTATGACGGTTACAGTATTTCCTGGAATAACTTCAACATTTATTGCAAAATCCTACAAACCACATTTGTGTTCATGGTAATATTCAACAAGTACTTTAAGTTCAGTATGCCTTGCATGCCTAATTATTTTCCTCCTTTTCTCCTATTGTAATGCTCTTTAGTATCAGGTAGAAAGGAAAGTAGGGGTTATTCTAAAAAGTGGATATAATTCCTTGGAAAAGTTATTTTTTCTGACCATAACTAAAGTTACTGGAATCTATCAAAATTAGGCAGCTGTATATATTTCTTTTTAAAAAGCAATTTCTTTTTTTTTTTTTTTTTTTTTTAATAGAGGCATGTTTATTTATTTATTTATTTGTTTGTTTGTTTGTTTTGTTTATACATGCACTGGGTACAGTCAGAAGCACGGGAGGGTGAGAGAATTCACCAGAGCCAGAGCGGAGAAAGAGCAGGCAGAAGGACCGAAGTACACTGCTGAGGGGAGCAGCGGGTGGCAGGAGAGGTCTGCGCACCATGTGGGACCCTCCTCCGGTGGCCGGGGAGCAGCCGGGGATTGAACCGGTGTCGCTGAGGCTGCGGGCAGCTTCGCAACCCAGCGCTCAACCGCTGCGCCACCGGGGAGGCCCTAAAAAGCAATTTCTTAATGCAATAGGTCAGGAGTTGACAAACTATGGGCCAGCCAAATCCAGCCTGCAATCTTGTATTTTAAATAAAGTTTTATTGGATTATCGTCAGATTCATAAGTATACAAGTTCTTTAAATGTTTGATAGAATTACTTTGAAAGTCATCTGGCCCTGGGCTCTTTGAAATATCCTCTGATCACTATAGTTCCATGAATTTTAATGAACTATCTCTTCTTACTCTCAAGCATACTCCATTTTGTCAGTTATTCAGTTTATCTAGAATAGGATAAATTTCTCTTTTATATTACCCAGAATGGTTTATCTGTTATTGACAGGAATGCATTTGTCTGCAAGTAACAGTAATGAAACTATAGTGAATTTTTTGGATATAATATGATATATAAAGGTGGGTAATCCAGGGCTAATATAATTGCTCTATGATTCCATCAGGTCACAAAGCTCTGCCAGACTTTCTTTTCCATTATCATTAGACATTATTCTCACGCTAATAGCCACATGGTTACAAAATGTCTACTGTACATTAGTCTTCTAATGGATTCTAAAACTCACAATCAGATAAATTTTGAGCATGGTGTTCATTTTATATTTTCAAACACCACATGCCATATTATATGAAATATTTCAGAAATATTATATAAAATAGAGATAGATTTTAAATATATAATTGTCTGAGCATACACTAATTGATGTTCTCATGGAGAGATAAGAAATTATAAATTTGTGATATTAAAAAAACTAGCAAACATGGCGGCGAGGAGACTCTGCGAGTAAGATCTCCCATTAAAAAAAAGTTAATAGGGAGGAAAAGCGGCAGGTCCCAGTGAGAACTGGAACGGAAGATTAAACGGACGACTCAGCAAACTGCCCGAAGAAGAAAGTGGCCATAAAAGAGGACGAGAAGGGAGGGAAGCGCAGAACCCTGCTCCCCTCCCCCGCCCACAAGTCGGCACTCTCGACCGGCAGAGAGGAGGAACAACAAACCAAAACGGCCAACAAGAAAAACGGACACAGCAAGCGGGACTGTGAGTGGAAAGGAACTATTGCAGCCACCACACCCCGTGAACGGGAGCTGAGGCGAACCCTGCAGGATCCGCCGCGGAGGTGAGCTCCAGGCGCCATTAAAGAGAGGCCCCGCCCCAGGAGGAGACCAGCACCAGCACACAGCCCCGGCCACCCGGTAAGCTTGCGCTGAAAGTGGCGCGGATCCAGACCGGATCGCAGCTGCCCAGGTCCCCGCGCCTGCGACCTAGGCTTGCGGGGAGACGGCGGAGGCCCTCCCTGAGTGAGCAGGAACAAGGCGCCCAGGCAGGGGAGCGGGATTCAAAAGGCGCCATTCCCGCGCCACTGATCTGGGCTACAGCCCGCGTCCTGGAACTGAGGGCTTTGGAACTGAGACCCGGGGCACGAAATTAGGGGCGTGGGTTCCCCACGACGGTGGGGCACAAGGCAGACACAGCACCCCAAAGCCGTTGAGGTGTACCCTACCATCCCCGCTCTGCTCCCTGTCCCACGGGGTGGAAAATCAGCTCCCCAAGGGCTCTAGGAGAGATCTCTGGCGCCACCTAGCGACTTGACCCCAGCACAGGCTACTGAAGGAGCTAGTGGCCAGCTGGGGAGTTAGCCCACACCTGGCTCCTTCCAAACAAGTAGTCTGAGCCCACAGGGAGAGCGAGCACCCACAGCCGGGGCAGACCAGGCGCGCAGAAGAGTGTGCCTGAGACCAGACGCGCAGGGAGTGTGTCCCACATCACCATTTTAGAACAGGGACATTTCTTCAGTAAAGACTACCTGCAGAAGGCTTCCTCAGGAGCCAGAGGTGAGCGGGGAAGTTCGCCCACGCCAGACCCCCTCTGGCCTGCAGTCCAAGCCCAGAGGGGAGCAGGAACCCACCGCCGGGGCAGACCAGGCGCACAGGGGAGTGTGTCCCCACATCGGCATTTTAGAACAGGGACCTTTCTCCATTAAAGGCTGCTTGAAACTGACAGATGACTCCTGGAAGAACCAGAGGGGAACAGAGAAGCCCACCCAAGATGCCGGCCAGTCCCAACAACACAGTGTCCCAACGCATACGGCAAATTAGAAAACAGACAGTAGGGAGGAGAAGAACCACACGCAACCTAGCAACTCTCCAGAGAAAAAGCACACCACAAAAGAAAGCCAGCCCCCAGATTGCAAAGACATAACTTGGAAGAATTTCTGAGCCTTCCAGAAAGAGAATTTAAAATTGCCGTGATTAAAAAACTGACAGAAGTCATAAAGGAAAACAATGATAAGGGAAAAATAATCAACGATCAGAAGAATGCAATTGAGTCCCTAGAGAGGGAAAACAATGGTCAGAAGAAAGAAATTGAGTCCCTAAAGAGGGAAGTAAAAGAAATGCAGGAGATCAAAGAATTAATGGAAGAACTAAAGAATTCTGGGAAAAGCAATGAAAGCAGAATAGATGAAATGGAAGAACGATTAAGTAATCTTGAAGACACAGAAATAAAAAGAACCAAAACAGAAAAGGAAAGAGAAGTACGAAGGAAAAAGAACGAAGAAAGACTTCGGGAACTATCTGACTCCATGAGGAAAGGAATATAAGAGTTATAGGAATACCAGAAGGAGAGGAGAGAGATGTAGGAACAGAGAAAATATTCAAAGAGATAATTGAAGAGAACTTCCCAAATGTGAAGAAGGAGCTGAAATTGATATACAAGAAGCAAGAAGAACACCAAACTTCCACGACGAAAGGAAAAATACAGCAAGACACATAATAGTAAAGCTCCCAAGAATCCAGGACAAGGAAAAAATAATGAAGCTGGCAAGAGGGAAGAAACAGATAACATTCAAAGGAAAACCAATCAGGCTGACATCAGACTTCTCCGAAGAAACACTACGGGCAAGGAGAGAGTGGAGGGACATAGTCAACAGACTCCAAGAAAACAGATGCCAACCAAGAATACTCTATCCCGCAAAGCTCTCCTTCCTCTTTGAAGAAAGAATATGGACCTTCCCAGACAAACAGAAACTCCGGAATTTCATTGCAACTAAACCCCCACTCCAAAAAATACTACAAGGAGTCCTAAAGCCAGAACCTCAGGGACGAATAACAATGAAAGAAGGCCAAAAAAAAAAAAAAAGTTATTAAAAGAATAAATAAATAAAATCAAAGGAAAGACAAACACAATGGCAAATACAGATGTTAACATATCAATATTAACTCTAAATGTAAATGGACTAAACTCTTCAATAAAAAGACACAGAGTGGCAGCCTGGATTAAGAAACAAAACCCAACCTTTTGCTGTCTCCAGGAAACACATTTAGCTACAAAAGATAAAAATAGGCTCAAAGTTAAAGGATGGAAAACAATCCTACAAGCAAATGGACCAAAAAAGAAAGCAGGAACAGCTATACTTATATCAGATAAAACAGATTTCAAACTCAAAAAGATAAAAAGAGACCCCAATGGTCACTACATTATGATCAAGGGGACAATACTTCAAGAAGAAATAACACTCATTAACATATACTCACCAAACGAAGGAGCACCAAAATATATCAGACAACTGTTGTCCTCTCTGAAAACAGACATCAGAGAAAACACATACGTAGTGGGAGACTTCAACACACCACTATCAACAATGGATAGATCAACAAGACAAAAAATAAGTAAAGAAACCAAAGCTCTAAATAAGGACCTAGAGCAATTAGGCTTAACAGACATCTATAGAACACTAAACCCCAAAAAAACGGAGTACACATTTTTCTCAAGCGCACACGGATCATTCTCCAGGATCGATCACATACTGGGGCACAAGACAAACATCAACAGATACACCAAGATTGAAATCATATCAACCATCTTTTCTGACCATGAAGGCATCAAACTAGAAATAAACCATAAAAAGAAGGCAAGGAACTTTCCTACCTCATGGAGATTAAAAACCACACTACTGGAAGACCATTGGACTAATGAGGAGATCAAAGAAGAAATTAAAAAATTTTTTGAATTGAACGACAAGGAGGACACTAATATCCTAAATGTATGGGATGCAGCAAAAGCAGTAATAAGAGGAAAATATATAGCAATAGAAGCTCACATCAAGAAACAAGAAAGAACGCAAAGAAACAACCTCATCTCGAAGCTCAAAGATCTAGAAAAAGAACAACAAAAAAACCCCAAAACCAGTAGAAGAAAAGAAATAATAAAAACCAAAGCAGAAATAAATGAAATTGAAACTAAAAAAACAATCCAAAAGATCAATGAAACCAAGAGCTGGTTTTTTGAAAAAATCAATAAAATAGACAAACCCCTAGCCAGGCTCACAAAGGAAAAAGGGAGAAAGCACAAATAAACAGGATCATCAATGAAAGAGGAGAAATCACAACGGACACAGCAGAAATCAAAAGAATAATCAGTAACTACTATGAACAGTTATATGGAAACAAGTTTAACAATCTAGAGGAGATGGACAAATTCCTACAACTCTACAATCACCCAAAGCTAGATAAAGAAGAAATAGAACACCTAAACAGACCAATTACAAGCAGCGAAATTGAAATGGTAATCAAAACCTCCCCAAAAACAAAAGCCCAGGACCTGATGGATTTACAAATGAATTCTACCAAACATTCAGAGACGAATTAGTGCCTATCCTTCACAAACTCTTCCAAAAAATTGAGAAGGAAGGGACAATACCAAACACGCCAACAATACCAAACACATGAAGCAACAACACAAACAACGAACAAGGACACACAAAAGGAAAACTACAGGCCAATCTCCCTAATGAACACTGATGCAAAAATCCTCAATAAAATTTTAGCTATCAGAATCCAACAATGTATCCATAAGATAATTCACCACGACCAAGTAGGATTCATTCCAGGGACACAAGGATGGTTTAACATCCGAAAATCAATCAACGTTATCCAACACATCAACAAAAAGAAATATAAAACCATATGATAATATCAATAGATGCTGAGAAAGCTTTCGACAAAGTGCAACACCCATTCATGATAAAAGCCCTTGAAATTCTTGGGATACAAGGAACATACCTCAACATCATAAAGGCCATCTATGACAAGCCAACAGCCAGTATCATTCTCAATGGTGAAAAGCTGAAAGCAATTCCATTAAGATCTGGAACAAGACAAGGATGTCCACTCTCACCACTGCTTTTCAATATAATACTGGAAGTCCTAGCCAGGGCAATAAGACAAGAGAAAGACATCCAAGGAATCCAAATAGGAAAAGAAGAAGTCAAACTATCACTATTTGCAGATGATATGATATTATACATAGAGAACCCCAAAAACTCCACAGAAAAGCTAATTCAACTCATCAATCAGTTCAGTAAAGTGGCAGGATACAAAATCAACACGCAAAAGTCAGTAGCCTTCCTATACACAAACAATAAATCTGAAGAAGAAGAAATCAAAAAGACCATCCCTTTTGTTATTGAAACAAAAAAATCAAATATTTGGGAATAAATCTAACAAAAGAGGTAAAGGACCTATACAAAGAAAACTATAAAACACTGTTAAAAGAAATAGAAGAAGACACAAAGAAATGGAGAGACATCCCCTGCTCATGGATTGGAAGAATAAACATTATTAAAATGGCCATCCTACCAAAAGCAATATACAGATTCAATGCTATTCCAATCAAAATTTCAATGTCATTCTTCAAAGAAATAGAACAATTATTGATGAAATTCATATGGAACCACCAAAAACCCCGAATAGCCAAAGCTCTCCTGAAAAAAAAAGAAGGGAATGGAGGCATCAGACTCCCAGACTTCAAACTATACTACAAAGCCATAATCATCAAAACTGCATGGTATTGGAACAAGAACAGACATACAGACCAATGGAATCGAATAGAAAATCCAGAAATAAACCCACAGATTTATGGTCAACTAATCTTTGACAAAGGAGCAAAGAATATGCATTGGAGCAAAGAAAGTTTGTTCAATAAATGGTGCTGGGAAAACTGGGTCGCTACATGCAAAAGAATGAAGCTTGACCACCACCTCACACCATACACAAAAATCAACTCAAAATGGATTAAAGAACTAGACATAAGACCTGAAACCATAAAATATATAGAAGGAAATATAGGCGAAACACTACGTGATTTGCACATCAAAGACATCTTTACAGACACATCACCCAAAGCAGTGATAGTGAAGGCAAAGATAAACAGCTGGGACTACATCAAATTAAAGAGCTTTTGCACAGCAAAAGAGACAATAACAAAACAAAGAGAAACCCCACCAACTGGGAGAACATTTTTGCACCCAACACTAATGATAAAGGACTGATCACAAAAATCTGCAAAGAGCTGATGAGACTCAACAACAACAAAGAAAATAATCCAGTCAAAAAATGGGCAGAAGAGCTTAAAAGAAACTTCTCTGAAGAGGAAATGCAAATGGCCAACAGGCATATGAAAAAATGTTCAACATCACTTGTCATCAGGGAAATGCAAATCAAAACTACCATGAGATACCATCTTACACCAGTGAGAATGGCACATATTAAAAAAACTAGCAACAACAAATGTTGGCGAGGGTGTGGAGAAAAAGGAACTCTTCTGCACTGTTGGTGGGAGTGCAAACTGGTCCAACCACTGTGGAAAGCTGTGTGGAGATTTCTGGACCTACTAAACATAGAGCTTCCATATGATCCAGCAATTCCACTCCTAGGTATTTACCCAAAGGACACAGAAACATCAATTCCAAAGAACACCTGCACCCCTATTTTATAGCAGCACTGTTTACAATAGCTAAGCTTTGGAACAACCCAAATGCCCAAAAATAGATGACTGCATCAAGAAGATGTGGTACATATACACCATGGAATATTACTCAGCATTCAAAAAAGATAAACACATGCAATTTGCAGCAACATGGATGGCGCTGGAAGGATCATGCTCAGCGAAATAAGCCAGAAGAAAAGAAAAATACCGGATGGTCTCACTCATAGCAGGAATCTAGAAAACTTAAATAAGGGACCAGGAAAATGAATAACTATAAGAAAGTGAAAATCAAAATCAACAAAAACTATGAACCAGAGACACTTTTAGGGGGGCGGGGTGGGGAGGGGAGGGATTGGGGTCAGAATGGGGGGGCTGCAATTGTATGGGGAATATAACAATAAAATTTATTAAAAAAAAAAAAAAAAAACAACAGTTTTTTGTAACTGTTTACTGTTCACTTTACTGGCTTCAACTTATAGCTCCTTGACCAAAACTGAGTCATATGTTCACCTCTAACTACAGGGAAACTAAATATGACATTTTTAACCTAGGATATATACATCTCATAGAAAATCAGTGTTAGAAAAGAAGCAGGGGGAAATAGGTGGTGAATATTCCCTAACAGTGTCTGCTCTATGGTGAAGCAGTGAAATATAGAGGGACCAGAAGAGTTTGACCTAAGTAGAAAGATGGGGAGGAAATACTAAAGAAAGATATATAAAATATATGAGTTACAAGAAAAGAAAAAATTGATTTATGTTATAGTTTTCAGATGGAAACAAAGCTAGGACCTGCGTGACTGATCTACAGCCATATTAGACTAATATAAAAACATATTTGACCCCAATAATAAGTGTTTATTTATTCATTTATAATTTCTCCT
This sequence comes from Talpa occidentalis, assembly GCF_014898055.3. Classification (NCBI taxonomy): domain Eukaryota; kingdom Metazoa; phylum Chordata; class Mammalia; order Eulipotyphla; family Talpidae; genus Talpa; species Talpa occidentalis. The sequence goes on along the minus strand of NW_023601321.1, from coordinate 2,773 downwards.
TTGAGATGGGTATATAATTAAAAAATAAAATAGTACAGACATATAAATATCATTGTTATGTTGATTTGAATCATGACTGACCTTCAGTGCTTTGGAATATAATTTCTTAATTTTTTGAAAATCAATGTTTTTCCTATAATAGGCCTGTCCATATTTTCACATATGCCGTGAAAATTATCAATAATATAATGTGATTTTATTTCTGTGTTTTGATTTATCATACATTATGTTGTCTGAGTGAAACCAAAATCCAGCAAAAAGATTCAAAACATCATAAAACACTGAACACAACATTCTTACATAGTTTATTCTGAATTGTAATTAGAATTTTGTAAAACTGTTAGGTTTCTACCAACTCTTAGAAATTATAATACCTCAGGTATTGAATATAAGTATTTCTGTCACCCTTTTAATATAAGATAGATTAAATGATAAAAATATTTTATAATGAATTTACAAAATTATATTTTCTAAATCTTTTTCTTTTTTCAATATCTTTTATTGAGTCTGATGAACCCAAATAAAGCATAAAGTTCAGAGAACTTCAAAGAAAGATTTCAGATAGTACTTCTAGTAATATAACATTTTGAAGGTGAGAATATTCAGAAAAATAAATGGTTCTCAGAAAAGCCTGCTGGAGGTTGATATCAATATGACTCATCATTTTGCTAACATTTCTTTTCATAACCTAAACTCTCATTTCCGCTAACCATGCTTTTTCTTCAGAATACAAATATTCCTTTTTTTTTCTTTTGAACAGTTTAACTGAATGACCTATCTTATTATTACTATTTTTTTACTTAGTTAGGTACCAAATGAATGGTAGATGCCAAATTGTAACTTTGACTGGCCCTTTTTACTTTGCATTTCAACATGATTCTTGTGAGCTGATCAACAATCGCTATAATGCTAGGGACAGAATTGATAACAGAGTGGCAAGATGCTGGCAGAGTGAAGATGCTGGGCTCACCTCCCCTATATACTCACAACTAAATTACATTAAAACAAAGTCAGTAACTTCTGAAGGAAAGAACAGATGATTGCAGCACACACTAGAATCAATGTCTGGAGGAGAGGGGCTCGAGCATACAGTGGAATAGACCAATTTGTTATAGTAGGTGCCATAAACAGCAGAGTGGAAATGACAAACAGCACTGATATGGTAGACCCTGGTAAAATAGCCCCTGGATTAGACCTACAATATGCCCGTTAGTGACAGATCTCAGCAAATCCAAAGAACCCTGGGATGGGACCTGAAACTGCCAAGACTTCGAAGACCCTGGCAAGCAGTGAAGCCATTCCTGCTAAGAGGGTCAGACATAACAGGCCCCAGCAGAGGCAATGGTGGGGCCGGTTCCCCAATGCCTATATCTCTTGAAGCAGTGCCAGAGGAAACTATTTAGAGAGACAGTCAAATGGATGGTGTGGGATTGATTACGCTTTGGAATAACAGATGAGAGCAAACCTCAGTAGGGTTGACTCTGAGGAGATTTTTTACTATTTTGAACAAGAGGTGGGTGGAAAGGAAAACCCAAGGATTGTGGTCTGGAGTAGGGTACACTAGTGGTTGGGCAGTCAATTCAGCCAGGGATTCTGGGAAGTGGGGGCAGAGGTAGAGTAGAGGCATAATACCCCCTTGCAAAATGGGAAAACCTGTTCAGGATCAGGGATCCTCCAAATAGGCTGGGTTCCTATTTATAGATAATGGCAGAGCAGGCATTCAGATCTGAACTCCTCCTACCCATACTCTTGGACTGATGTTTACCTTGTGGAACATGCTAAGAGCACAGTGATTACTAAATCTTTCATTCCAGCCCTCAAAGAGGAAGGATATTTGGGTGCTACAATCATAAGTAAGGATCACCCCAGCTCATCCACACTAATAAGTGGATTCCTACAAGCCCCTTTCCACTCTGCTAATTCAGCAGCTCTAAAACAGATTGGAGTACATACAGAAGCCAGCAAAGGCCTAAATAATAAACAAACAAATAAAGTCAAGTCAAACTAAACTACAGCACCATCTGCAGGAAATGTAAATAACATCCTAAGCTAATGCTAAAGATATTAAAAATAATGTTAAATAGGGACACCTCAAGCAGCAAAATGGGCAGACCAAACAATATGATAAATGGAAATAGAAGAGCTCATGAAATTATGACATTAAAAGGTGAGGACAGCGCTCTAGTATCCAAACAAAAAAAGATGGAAGATTACAACTCTCCATCAGATAGTTTAGAACTACTAGAATAGGGAAACTCAGGAGATAAAAGAAAACTCAGAAATACAAAGCAAAGTAACAGACATGAGCTGACTGGCCAGTGGGCCATGGGCTTGAACCACAGATAGACTCCACAAGAAACTGAAAATTGTGGAGTAGTTAGGCTGTGTGGATGCCTGTAAAGTCTAAGAGGTGGAGGAGCTGGTGCTTCTTGGGATTGCAGTCCTATTCACCAGCATTCCTAGATGTGTTAACTCAATGCCCACCTGGCTGCAGGAATGTAGGAGGTGAGGGAAGGAAGGGAGCTGTGTGGAGGAAAGATGGGTGCTTCCCCCTTTGCCTTGATATCATTTCTCTATTTCACCTTCTTGTGGAGATGCTGATCTTCAGGTCCCTTACTGCTGTCAGTTGGCTATGTTTGTGGAGGAAGTGAAGACTTCAGGCTTCTGCTAATCCTTCATCTTAGGTTGTTATCAAAAGAAATAAATCTTCAGAGCACTTATTAAGCAATTGTGTGAACCACTTATTTTAAAGTTTAAATAAATGTTCTTTTAC
>NW_023601320.1:0-21000 GCF_014898055.3 Talpa occidentalis | reverse complement strand
GCTGATTGGTTAAATAATAGAGGAAATAGTTTTCATTCTTCATTTGAGAGCTTGTTATCAATTGAGTCATTATTACACTAGGAATAATGGTTGTTCTTCTATAAGTTCGTGTTCTCATATTTTCTTCTAGTGCAGATTTTAACAGTTCAACAGAACATATTCAGCCCAAGACCTTCTCTGAAGTGTCACTAATTATGGCAAATTATTTCCAATAGATTTATGCTGAGCTTTCTTAGTTTTAGAAACCATTCTATAATCTTGATTTCTTATGGATACAGCTTAGGGAACTGTATGATCTTAGTGCCTCTGGGCCTTTCTTGGAAAAACTGCTTCTAGCTATGAACAGTTGGAGATTAAGGATTTGTACAGCATCTGCATTTTCTCTTAATTGAGGTAACTCTGGTTTATACCACTGTGTGTAATTCAGAACATCTGTATTTTATGAATAATCTCTGCCTATACTGTTAGGTAGATCTCTTTATAGGCCTCTTCTCATGGCCCACTGATGTGATGTTTGAGAAGCCAGTGTATGCTTTGCCTGTAAATGCCCATTCTTTTACGAGGTCTAGGGTCTCAGGTTATACATTTAGTCAAGGTTATAACCTTACCTACCTTGTGAAGTCAGCAAGATGCCATCTTTTACTCTGTTTTCAAAAATCACCCATATTTTAAAAAGACTTGGCTTTTAGAGACTATAATGTCTATGTTTCATATCTGTATTAACTTGAAGGAATGCTTTTAATTTTGCTACCAAATGCATTAAAATTTAGTATTTATAGAAACAATTGTAATCCTGAGTGCTAAAGAGGTTAGATAGGGTTGTGTATTTTTTTTGAAAATACATTCTTTAAGGAGAATAAAGTTGAAGAATTATTATATGTAAACCTTACCTTAGCAGGAAAATAACTGGTATGTTTTTAGGTAGTACAGTTTTCTGTTCGAAAAGTTTTTCCTTACAAGTTTGGTTGTGATTTTTTTAGTAAGAAATTAACATTTTCTGAAGATATCATTTCATCAGAGAATACTAAGATATTAAAGAGCATAGTGATAAAGTATATATAGTGATATACTTTGTGCGTATAGTGGTAAAGCAGCAAAGGTACTGAACTTTGATAATATTATCAATAATATAAGTATCTGACATTGTTTTCTCTTTTATCTCTACATGTTAGTGATGAATCAGAATACTATAATTTTGTGAATTTATAGACGTAAGTTTACATGCAAGTAGTAAGTGTTATGAATTATGTACCACAAATACTAATAACAAATGATCAGAAACTGATCATATGGGGATTTGTTCAAGATCTGGTTAATTCAGAAACACCAGTTGCACAATTCACGTAGATGAAAACTCTGAGTTTGAATTTCTTTACTGATTGGATTATGTGTATGATTTTGAAATAGTATTTCCCTCATAAAATTTATTTGACATTTAAAAAAACAGTAATTAGAGTAAGTTCTTATTTATTTCAGGCACAAAACTGATAATAATTTACTAAGAAAAATGCTCTTAAACTGTAAATGTTTAATGCAAATCACATTTTTAAACTCAGGTTACCCCCACTTCTAGCGACAATAATAAAATCTGTGCCTGCAGTAGCAGGTCATACACTATAAATTGGATGTGGTGATGAAACCTTACATAGAAAACAATAAAGTGCTTTACAAGCTGCACATTTCACAAAAAAGCTTTGATCATCCAGGTTTTGAATGTATATTATACCATAGTACATCATTTTTTTTAAAAAACAGGTAATGAAGACTCAGATATCCATTAAAGGCCATCTACTTAAAAATTCATTCACTTCTGAAATAGACTTTCTTTCTTCATACAAACTCTTGATATACAAAGTATTGACTGATTGTTTAGTGGTGTGTGTACAATGACAAGTGAAACCCCTAAGTTTTCTAATTCTTAAAGCAGAAGAAAACTTATATAAACATTTGAAAAGAAAAGACAACATTGCAAAAGGACCCAGGTTGGTCATGAACTCATGCTAACTTTTTGTAGGCAAAAAATGATAACAATCTGTAACAATCTCAAGATTGGGTTATTTAATCCTACAATTTTGACAATGAGATATTGGAGAATGATGGGATATTTGAAAAGAATTACTCTTAAATGTTAGCATTTCTTTACACAATGTTATCTGAATTATTATATCCTTACTTTACAAAGAAAATTATGATATTCTGTATATGTGTGAAACTAAACATTTATAACAATTTAAGTTATATATCATTTATTATAGAATATACTTTGTAAATTGTAAAATCAACCCCTAATTGTGTCTGTAAAACTGTCTTAGGTATTTTTAATACATGGAAAGTACATCCAAACTCAATGACACTTTTTATATATATTGATTATATTTTTAGAATTATTAACATAAAATATTTTTAAAGCTCTTTTTTGCTACATTGTTTCTATGCACAAAATGAATCCACTGACAAAGACTTGTCATCCCATCTGTTTTGCAAATTGACTACATGTACATTACACCATGTGAATAAGTCCATTCCCCTTCATTTTCTTTTGCACAAATCTTGCTGTTAAATCTCTAGAGCTCATAATAGAAATCTAAATGACATTAAGAAATTTTCTTTTTAAAAAAATTTTATATGTGCTTCCTGTACTTCTAGAGTCCTGGTACAAGGAATCACATTATTGCAAGGTGTGTGTGCAGTGTAAGTTAAAACATTAATATAGTTTTGAAGAGCACAATTTTGTTTGACTATATTATAAATGAGTAGAGTCAACTCAAATCCAATATTTTGTGACTTTGCTGCATCTTTGCAACCAACTGTGTGGATTGCTTTTAGTGGAATGAACATAATATCTCATCTATATTGAATCTTTTTAGCATTCAGTGTCAGTGGTTCAGTAAACTTGGGTAAAATAAAGATTCTTTGTAAGGGATCTGGCTTGATTTTCTTTTTAGTTCATAATGTTCTTTAAAAGGGTAAGTTGAGAAGATACTTTCTTTTTGACCACACTTGAAAGTTGACTTATAATAATTACTGAGATTAAACTTCAGTGTATTTTATAAAAAATATTACTTGCTTTCACAGAAGTGAAGAGATACAATTGCACAATGGTGGTTACAATGATAGAAATCCATATCGCCAATAAAATGTTAGCAAGAGATTTAAAAATGACTGTACAGCACCGCATAGGAGAATTGTATAACAGCAAAATGATTAATATTACTTTTCAATATAAATAAAATCCTTAAATCTTTTGTAGAAATAAATGGGGGAAAGTGCTTTGTTTCCCTACTTCCTACCAAAATATTTCCTGATATGGAGCAAAAGACAGTAAAAAATGACAGTTAAAAAAAAAGACATTCATGCATTTAAGCCACCATTAGTCTCTGACTCTAATATAAGGCAGATCATTAATCTTTTGCAAAACTATGACTTTAGCCACTTAAGCTCTTTTTAGTGCTTTTCATGACAAGGACATGATAGGCCTTGTAAATTTAGGAATTAAGATGTGTTTCGGACAGGTTCATTTAGACGGCTCAGCTGTTTTTTTGAACAACCACTTTGCAATAAAAAAATGCTTTGGAGAAATGAATGTAATAAAGAAAAAACAGAAGGGGTCCTATAGAGTTTATCATAAGAGACACTATTTAGATCAATGAAAACAAATTACATTTGCTTATGTGTCATCCTCCGTCTTAATGATGTGGAAAAGGGTGACATTGAACAAGACCTGGTGACCATTGTTCCAGGCGTAAAGAGCTCTATCTCTTGCATTGTAGTCAAGCATGGATATGTGAAAGTATTGGTTATGAAAGGGAATGTCCGTATATTCATATGTGGAGGTTTTGGTAGAATAGGAATAATACACCTTGGCTCCAGTTAAGTGGGAGTTGGTGACATAGAGGGTCCCACAGATCATGAAAGATTCCCTGCAGCTTCTTTTGGGATAGCAGTGCTCCAGCTCTTCATCACCTCCAGGGTATCTTGGTTCAGTTGACTGATGACAATATTGCCCGCATTCTGGTTAGTTGCATACACAGCCCACAGTCCGATTTCATCAGCCATTAGGTCGATGTCAGAGAATCCACCCCATGTGTAGGGGTAAACGTTGTGAAAGCCAGCATACTCCAGGCTTCGTTGGGCAAGCACTCTCCCATGTCGAAGCTGTATTTGATGATGATGTTACTCTGATACTTGTTAAAATAGAGTGAGCCATTGTAGACAACATGGTTAGTTCCTGCCCATTTGAAAGGGAGGTTGTATGTCCTCGATTCAGCTCCACTGACAAAGTCTGCAATTGATTTTACTCACGGACAATTTTATTGTTAGTGTAACTGTCCATGTACCAGACCTGAGAAGAAAGACAGAATAAATGGAGTGACTGAATGCTGTACTTTTCTAAGAGTTCCTAAATAAAGACAGTGAGAGTCAGCACATTTATATCACTGTTCTCAGGCTCTGGAAGCCACATTATCTGACTGCTGACCTGCTGCTATGTGATAGGACTGCCAGCTTTTACAAAATAGTGGATGTCTATGTAAGAAAGGAAACAACTGAATGGACTGCCTTGAAATGGATTTCTTTGTGTCCTTTTTAAATTTTATTTTTAACTTTGACCATTTGGTATCAATCACTGGGTAACAAATATATATCAAAAATAAAAATCACATCACATCACTTTATTCAGTTACCTGATAAATCAATGAGGTTAATGATAACTGCAAAAAATAGCACTTTCAGCAAAATATTCCACCCTTGCTCGGAAAATGTATGGTTAATTTTACATGTTCAATTTAGTCTCTTTATGGATACTATAGAACCTTCTAGCAAAACTTGCTCATTGGATCAGTTTTAGGTACACTACCTTTTAATGAAACATATTACTAATTAAGGCACAAATCACATTTGGATATAATCTTAATGTATGTAAGTTTTGTAATAAAACATAAGTGGAGTTTATGATAATTTTTCAGTGTACTGATTTGTATAATACAGACATTGCCAATTTATGAATTATTCCCCAAAGATTCAGTTATTAATGCAGAGACTTACTTGTAACTTTGCCCTTTTGAAGCATAAAATAAGACTAATCCAGAATAGTTAGACTTAATATACTGGTGAAATGTATCTGTGTGTGTGTGTGTGTGTGTGTGTGTATTAGAACATAGTAACAAATAAGTTTGCCATATATCTGTAAATGTTATGTTATCATACTGAAAGATTTGCAAAATGATGTAACACTTTGGAAGTTGAAACTAATACCCTGGATAATAATAGTCCAGGAGACTTAAAGTGTAAATAAAATATAATTATAAGCAAAGTGTTTGTGGAAGCAACATACTCTGTTATTTATTTTCAGAAGCTAAAGGATCTGTCATCCAGGCACCAAACCGAGTTCCAGATTCTGACTGTAATTGGGCCCGTGATTTTCATCAATTTGCCACATGCTGAAATTAGAGAAACATAAACATGTTGGGCGAACATGGCCAATTTCCTACACAATATCACACTAATAGCAAAGAAAGAGATCCTAAAACAAAGCAAATCTGTGGGATTAATTGCGCATATTCTAAATGATTCACGTGGGCGCATTGAACTAATTTGTACCATGAATAGCTGCTCTTTCAATGCTCTAAGACTAAAGTATGGAATTATAAATGGAAATGATTTGTACAATCTGCAAAGAAATAAGTGAGAGATCATCATCATTATACCAATTCAGCAGCTGCTTCTCCTAAGTAAAGAAATGTGAAAAATTAAAGAAATTGCCCAGTACTTGTTTTACCTGGTCACCAGCTCCCCATCTCCCAACCTTCTTCAACCCCATACTTCCAGACTTTGGTGAATTTATACAAGTTAGGTAGGAATCTGTAAGGTGGCAGTCTGTACTGGTATATGAGTAGCTTCTGTGAAAATATAGAAAACTAACAATTCAACTGCAGTCTACCTGCAGAGACAGAATTTTGAAAGGTCAACAGGTCTGATAGAGCAACAGGAGGCCCAAGAAAAATGCCTTAACTTAACCCTTGGTCCCTGTAGTCACATGCAGTGAAAGAGGTAGTCAACCAATTGTTAGAATAAATGATAGAAAATCAATGGTTATTTTGAAAAATTGTAATATTTCATCACCTCAGCTGTGCATAAGATTTTAGGAAAACCTTGTTTCATAAATGTCAAAGTTAAACTGAGAAGAACCCAGGCATTTTGTAAGATTTTTTAAAAGCTAATGTGTAAGTGATTTATTCTCCCCCATTGTGAAACAAGGTGAGTCACTATAAATGCTGACCATTGGTCTGAACAAAGGAATATTCTTTCTTGTCCTTTATATCTATTTTCATTTCTTAAAAATTTTTGCCTATTCATGTTTTTCCATCCTCCTTTGCCTGTCCTTTAAATTGACAGACTTCTGGGTAATTCCTGTTAGTTCTGTGTGTTTGGAAGGGAAAGAACAGATTCCACAAAGCAATCAAGGACAAAACTAATTTTAGCTTGGAGCTTATTTTGGCCCATTTTCTTTATATAAGTTCCTCAAGAATAATTTGTAACTGCAGAATACTAAGCTATGCAGTTAAGATGATGTGATATAATTATGTTTTGTACCATTATTCAGTGATAAATACAAATTTAGTAATCTAACATTTCACAAAACCTGAATTTAATACATTTTCTCCTTGTATGGAAGAAATTAGATGTGATGGCATCTTTATATATGGAATTACTTTATAATTTCCTTGAATCTGATAAACGGTTTAATAATTCTGAAAACTTTATAGCATTTTCTACATTGAATAGCAGTACCTTAGGTTAAATGTATTTAGAATATGTCAGCTCTGCTTTGTATAAACACCATGAACAATATATGAACAAGTAGTATCATTTGAACTAAGAAATGTTAATGTATTCTGGGTGGATCTAGTTGGGTATTTTTGTGAATGCACAATAAGTGAAGATAATATGATCTTTCATACATATTTCTAAAATCATAGGCAGTGATAAATGCATGAATTTCAAAATACAATGTATTGAAATAAAATAGAAAGACATCCTGACCCTGAAAACACATAAAACAAATATGTGATTTTTTTCTTTAGGTCTGAAAAATAAATTCTTAATTGAACAAAATTTAAATAATAAATTAGATAGAATATGAAAAGTAATCCAAGTTTAAGATGATGAGATAATACATACTTTCATTTCCTTCTTGCCCAAAATGTCATTACAATGGTAAGAATTATTTTTGCAGGACTCTGCCAGTTTGTTTCTGTGGTTATTTAATATTTCATACAAGTTCTTTCCTTCACTTTCTTAATGTCAGTTGTTCTGTCTGTGTGAAGGAAACATCTCTATATTATAGTATTATTAAATTTACAAACATTTACTCTGAGTTTCACTCAATGGACTTTTAAATTCAATGTAACCATTTTTGAAATATGCAAGTGATAGTATGTGAGCTCTGGTTTTAAAGAAAGGTATTTTCAAATTGATTCTCTAGCCAGGTCAGATCCTCTGAACATTTATGAAGTCACGTTTTGCATTTTTTTCATTCTCCTCTGTGTGTTCCCTCTTTGTCATTTTCCTCCATGTCTGTTATCCATCAGTTTCTCACCTTTTCCACGGTGGCTCACAATATGCAAGGTCAGCCCTTGTCTTCCTCTCACCACTCTGGATTCCTTTTGTTCTGCTACAACTTCTATCCAGAGCTTCATTGAGTAAAATTAGTTTTGTATAGTATTATCTAAGAGCACCACTTTGAAATGAAGGATTAATGAACTAAAGTATTAGACAATTAAATAGTATTTTCATCTAAAATGAGTGCTACAGCTTATCTGAATAGTATATTGACAAGGTTTGTTGGACTCTGTGCCAATAATATGATGAAAACAAAAATAGAGCTGTGATAATTATGTATGGATATGTCCTTTACTCTTTGTTGAGTCATGGATAAGGTGTTTTGCATAAAGTTCTTCCATATTAGGTGATCATGGTGGAGTGGTCTACTGGCTAATTGATACTTTCCACTTACCTTTTGGTGAGAGTACTTGATTCTTACTCCAGTTAAGTCTATCTAGAAGGCACACCCTTAAAAGAAGAGCTTTGGGATTTGGACTTCAGACAATGGTGTTTTATTCACTCATTCATTTATTCACTGATTCAGTTAAGACTTAGTGAGCACAAGCACTATTTTTTGGAATAGAATTGCTATGTGAGTACAACATAACCTTTTTTTTTTTTCTAGGTGAAGCTAATGTTTTGATGGAGGAGGGGATATAAGTAAATAAGAATGCAAGCTAAATGTATCAGGGAGGAATAAATTTAACTCAGATATTAGATAGGGTCAATTGATGAAGTATGATTGGGAGTGCATTAGATTGAGTAGGGAAAACTTTCAGAGCGTTGATGTGTAGTCTGAGATCTGATTGAGATGAGTAAGTCATGGACTGTAAATTATGGAAGGACTTCCAGTGGATCAACCAGGGCATCTTTAGTCACTGGGGAGTTTTAAAAAGAGTCTGGACTACCTAGATTTGAATCCTGATCTATGTCATACTTTCTAGGATTCTGAAATTACTTTTATCTCTCAGTATCTCAGGTAACTGAGATTAATTAATATTTATCTTCACAGGTTATGGGAGATTAAATGAGAACATAGGCTAAGTTAAGAATGGGTGTTTGATACATAATTAAGCATTTACTAAATATTATCTATTGTTGTTTTCTTGCAAGGCCCTAATACTAGATGGACATGCTTGGTGAGTGAAGAGAACATAATAAAAAATAGAAAAGCAGTCATATGAATGCAGGTGGGCGGAGCACATGGCGGCGAGGAACGCTGCGAGTAAGATCTCCCATTAAAAAGTGAATAGGAGGAAAGGCGACAGGTCCTGAAATGGGACACGAAGAATAAACGGGTTGACGCCAGCAACTGCCAAGAAGAAGGGCAAAATGGGACTAGAAGGGAGGAAGCCAGAACCCTGCTTCCCTCCCGCCCATGAGCTGGCACTCTCGACCTCAGAGAGGAGGAAACAACAAACCAAACGGCCACCAGGTCAGAAACTCTTTAGCACATTTGTTTCTAATTCTGATGATTCTTTGTCTTTATGATCTTTTATAGTGTACGAGAAATACCAACTCTATTTTCATATAACCCTGGCACATCATTTGACGTCCAATTCAAAGACACCAGGCTTTAAACTCCAAGGATAGGGAAGACACTCATTTACATTTGGAGGATTTTCTCAATGTTAAATTCCTGTAGTGCAATACAGCAATACACAGTGAACACTGAAAGATAAGTATTGAGAAAAGAAAGAAAAGAGTAGGGCCAGGGCCTCCCCTGGTGGCACAGGCAGTTGAGCGCAGCACTATGAAGCTGTCTGCAGCCTCTGCATGCGGGTTGATCCTGGAGGGCCAAGAGATACCCACATGGCTTGGCAGACCTCTCCTGTCTTGCCCGCTCCTCCCCTCAGCAGTGTATTACAGTCAATGCCTGTTCTGTTCCCCACTCTGTCTCTGGTGAATCCTCTCACCCCTCCTGCGCATCTGGCCTATACCCCGGTTCTGGTATGCATGAATAAATAAATCTTAAAAAAAAGAAATCTATTAAAAAAAAAAGAGTGGGGCTGAATGAGACTTGAAAATTCTTGCATTCCAACTAGAGCTTAAACTCTTATTACTTTCGTGAGCATGGATATGTAAATTAACCTCTGTGTAACTCAGTTCCTTCATTATATCAGGGAACTAGTATACTTTTAATGTAAATTAGGAAGTGTTATCAATTTCTGCCTCTGTAGACAAAGAATATTTAGTTTAGGTATTGGAGTAAAAAGAATGATGCTGTAAAAAAACATTCAATGACTTAGAAAATGCTATTAATAGTTTGTCAGTTAAAGTTGATAGTTTGTATCACATGATTTTTGTATGATAACATACACAAAGGAAAAGGCATAAAAGTTTTTTTCCAAAAGAGCTAGCAATAATTGTGTCGTGGTCTTACCATATTTTCTTCATTGAACATTTATGTTTAACAATCTAAAATACACTTCCAAATTAAAAAAAAGATATATGTAGAATAACTTAAATAAACACTAACATATAGGTATGAAATATTATATATAATATGTAATAACTAGGACATTAGTAAGGCAATAAGTAGAAAGGAGATTTAATGTATTTCAGATCAATGTCTTTAGCACATTTGTTTAGCTGAATACTATTAATATTTTAATCAATTGGTAGTATCTTAAATGAAGTAACAAAACAAGCCAAATTTTACTACTTACATTTTTTAGTTCTTTATTTTACCTAATTAATAAAATCAGTAGTTCTCCCGTAAATTTCTCTCCTTGTACAAGAAACTATACTACTTTACTATAGAAGGAAGAGCATAAACAAATTTGAGAAAAGCATTGGTTGCTTTGACTAGTTAATTGTTGATTACAATACAGGTATATGAAGAGAAATATGAATGCAGTATAGTCTACACTGTCATGAATCAAGATTCCCAAAATATTATGTAATTTGGCTCTCTGGTTATACTGCTCTATTTCACTTGTCCTCATGGCAAACAAGGTAATGAAATAGGAAATAATTTGAGCCAAGTAATTTTATTGGAAGCAGTCAGCTCAATTGTAGTTTTTTAATCTCTCCAAGACATGTCAAAATACACCTTAATTTACAAATACCCAAAGTTCTGACCTTTTGATATTTCATATTTTTTTTTACTGACATGTTATTCTTCCCACCCTTTTCCAGTTAGTAATTTGAATTCTTTCCTGAAGAGGATTTTTCCATGCACACCACATAAAACTATCCATCAACTTCTTCCCATGCTTAGGTTTTATTCATCTTACCAATACTGATTTTTGTTGGAAACAAACCAGAAAGTGAGGAAACTACAAATGGAAAAGATATGACATGTCAACCAGAATAACTTCCTACAAACGGGATTACTTCTTATATTTATTTAGTTTAATTTATTATACCTGATGTTATCACACTAGCACCGTTATCCTTTAATCATAGAGTAAGAATATTATACTTGTTTAATGCTTAATATAATATTCAGTTTTATATTTTCTCCCTTCCCAGTGTTGAGGAAAAAATGAAGAAAAATATTTTGGCTGCATAATTCTCCTCCCATCCCTGCCCATGCCAAGTCCTTTCCTTTGAGCGCTGAACCATTAACTCTAAGTGCACACAGAGACATTACTAAGCTAACGGGCCTTTTCCTCACCAAGGAAGAAAAGGAACAAAGTCATTTATCACTTGCAAAGAAGGAAAAAAGAAAAATGATCCTTATGTATTATTTTTCTTATTAAAACCAGCCAACATCATGATCCTTCTAATTACTATTTGACTCCTCCAAATTTTCTTGTCGATGGCTCTCAACTCTCTCATTAAATTATTCAGAAAATTTTCAAGTAGTTCACACTATATGAAGGCATATTTTAAACATATGTTTTTATAATTTGAAATTATGTAATCCCAACCTCAAATTGGTGGGAAATTGAAGGCAAACAACTATTACGTCCAATGTAAGAAGTGATTTAATAGAGTATGTACACAATGTGATGGGGATAGGAAAAGCCATTGCCTCTGAGATTACAGCAAGTTCTTCAGAGGACCATGAGTTTTGATTTGAGATTTGACGTGAACAATGATTAGAAGGAATTCAGCTGGTAAACTGGCTAAGCAAAGGAAACAGAGTATGTAAAAACTGAAAACTCTGAATAGTGTAATATGCTTGGAAATAGTTCTGAGTCATAGGATGTCTGGAAGGAAGTATTGAATCTGGAATTAGTTGCTAGATTTTAATTTTTATTCAAAAAGACCTGATCAGAGAATTTGGAGGGCTTAAATAATGAGTACCACTATCAAGTTTACATTTCTGAAAGTTTAGTATTCATCTTATTGGTATAGCTCTACTAAGGTATCCTTTGAAATGCTTAAGTCTAGATGAGGTGGCCTCCTCACCCTCCTCAGCCCCAAAGCAGCACACCATACAGCTGCTCCATTGGATACCCTCTGCCCTCAGGGCTCTCTACTTACCCCTTTCTCACATAGAAACCCTGGTTAGTCCATTAGGGCTCCAACAGCTCATGCTGGGATATGATCTCTATCTACATGAAAGCCCACTTGCCATGCTTGGATTCTGATTGCCCATGGTAGACTGCCCTGTTTGTTTGAAGACTTTTTGTTCGGCTTGGCCTCTGACATTTAAAGCTAAGCTGTCTTTCCACAAAACAGTCCTTATTCTGCTATTTTTCTTTTTTCTTTTTTTAAAGTGTGTTTATTCATGCACACAAGAGCCAGGGTACAGGCCAGAGATGTGGGGGGGTGGTAAGAGGATTCACCAGAGACAGAGCGGGGAACAGAACAGGCAGACTGACTGAAATACACTGCTAAGGGGAGCAGCAGGCAAGTTAGGAGAGGTCTGCCGCGCCATGTGTGCAGATTTGTGTAAATACTACTTGTGTAATTATTACTACTACTCCCTGGCCAGCTGGGGATCGAACTCGTGCTGCAGAGGCTGTGGACTGCTTTCTAGTGCTGTGCTTACCCCCTTACGCCACCAGGGAAGCCCTGTTCTGCTATTTTTCTGACTGCTACATGGAACTTTGCCCTGGAAGCACCCTCCTTGCCCTCTCCAGCCCTGACACCTATGCGGGACAGCCCACCCTCAGGGGTGCCCTCTCACCTTGTCCAGGCTCTGCTCTCTCACCCCAGGCTGATTTTTATGCACACTTTTCTTAACTCAGTAGAACTTGGATAATCCAGCTAAGAGGTCCCTGCTACATGGGCACATTTCTCACCTGACTTGGACTCTACACCCCGCTGTGAGTCTCATGTATCCCATTATAACACCAAGTTATATATAAAACTACCTTGTTCTGCATTACCTAACGCTTTTGGGATGAAACTGTTCAATAAAAGAATTAAAGGGAAAGAAGACAAAGGAAGGGACAGCAGAAGAGGTAAAGACAAAAAATGAAGTACTTGCCATAAGCTTTTAGGACTGGAAGGACTAATTAGAGGTGATATTTCCATTTCAGAAAGATTTATGCCTGAATAAACTATGCCTCTGCATTTATTACCTGTAAACCATGCATATCAGTATTAATTACCATCATCTTGAACTATGTCAATAAAAAAGAACTATTAAGATAAAATGAATGCAACATAAACTTCACTAATTTAATGCACAAGTCAATAATGTTCTGAATACTCACAGACTTGTGTAAGTATTACTATAAACTCAGTTTAGGGCCTCCCCTGGTGGTGCAGCGGTTGAGCACTGGGCCGCGAAGCTGCTGCAGCCTCTGCAGCGTGGGTTCGATCCCCAGATGCCAGCGAGGGTCTCACATGTTGCGACAGACCTCTCCTGCCTCACCTGCTGCTCCCCTCGGCAATGTATTTCGTCAGTCTGCCTGTTCTGTTCCCAGCTCTGGCTCTGGTGAATTCTCTCACCCTTTCACGCTTCTGACTGCACCCAGTGCTTGTATAAATAAATAAATAAACCTTTTTAAAAAATTAAATAAATAAAAAAAATAAACTAACTTTAGAATATTTCATTACCCCTCATTACCCCCCAATAAACTCTGTAACCATTAAGTAGTCACTCCCATGTGGATCCACCATGGAGGTGGCTCCTCCTGCTAGGCCCCTGGAGGAAGGCTTCAACTTCAGGGTCCACAGGGCAGTAGCTCCATGCCCTTTGCTCTGATTGGTGACCCTGCCTTTCCAGCCATGAAGGTGCCTTGACACTGAGCCCTGGGCTGTTTGGAACAGTCCAGCATACAGAAACCAAGTAGGTGACTCCATCTTCCATAATCAAGGAAGTGAGATCCTTGTCCCTTAATCCTGTTCACTCTGGATCTAGATGGCAGTGAATTAATTACACTTCAGTCCATAAAAATTGTATATTGCTAGAAGATGAATTACTGCGTCATACTGTAACTCCATGTTTAAATTCTGGTGGAACTCATTTCAAAGTGACTGAGCTATTTTATATTCTCAGCAATAAATGAAAGTTCTAATTTCTCCACATCTTCAGTAATACTTGCTTTGTTTGAGGCTTATCATTTCAAAAGAACTCTCGAGCACACTCAGTCATTACAGTTTGGGCACAAGCTCTCACATTCTTTCCCCTGTTAGTGACTTTTCTTTGGCCTTTCTTTATTGTTCCTTCTCCTCATTCTAGTGCGAGCTGACTCCAAGAAAGTAAAACATGAAAGGGAACTTATGAGACTATTTATGGCTTTTATTTACTTTTTTAAAACTTTGTTTCTAGTATTATGACATTTCTCATCACTTAATTTGGTTTTGCAAAGCAAGCTGTCTGTAGCTGGTTAATTTTGCTGAGATACTCTTCCCCACTGTTCCTTCCAAAAAGTCTCTGGTTGCCTAGAGTTTAGCTAAAGTGAGCCCCAGGCAAGGGTTGTCTAATGTCAGAGTATTTACAGCGAGGAAAAATACACAAACAAATCAATATAACTAATTAACATAACAGCATAAATTATGTAATTGCTCAGTAATTTGTGCCGTCTGCATAGCAAATAAATTCATAGTTTAAAAACAAATTTATGGCCTTATAATGAGCTCTTTACAGGCACCAGCATGGGACACATGTAAATACCAAGCAGAAAATAAACGAGGTAGATAAATATTTTGTATTCAATTAACTGTGAATTTTCTAAGAGCCCAAGTAAAACTGGTGCTTCTTATTTCCAGTTGGTTAGTTTCTATGTGTAAAATTTTTAAAAATCATTCACAGTTGCCACATAAACCGTAGACATCCTCTTTAACTTTCAATTAATGATGATCAATATCAGGAATTACATATAAAGCATTACTGACTTATTCACTGGAGCAGGAGTTGTGATTTTTCTTTGATTAATAAAGGGCATTTATGATGAGGCCACATCTATTGGGATTTTCTGATGCATTCAATTTTCCATAGTAACAGATATGAGCTTGTCATTTTGTAGTTTACAAGACTGAAAGTAAGACTTAGGCAAAGCACGTGTCTGACAATGTCCGTGAATGTTCACAACAGGCAGGACAGATTACAGGCCAAAATTAAAGACATTACAAATGCCTAAAATTGCAGTCTTTATCTATAAGGCAGGTGTTTAAAAACTGGACTAGTCCCAAATATATTCTTTTCTCTTTTTGGTTGTTGTTTTTCTAAAAAAAATTTGAAAAGGATGTTAAAGATAAGGCAGGTGTTAAGATAAAATTCCTTACCAGGAATGACTCATCAACAGCCAATTGGAGCGTTTGTGTCTGTGAACATGAGCAGGGGTGGAGACTTGGCTATGGTCATGAACACTCCCTTCAGTACAGAGAAAACAACCCTTTAAAACAAAAGTTTGACATAATTCCCTCTTTAAGGGAGAAAAGGATTCTGTAGTCACTTGCATTAGCTGGATAACATAGAATTTATTACTATGTCATTATAAAGTTAGCCACTCTGATTTTGACTTTGCCTGTTACATTAGCACATAAACTTACATTTTAAAAGCTATAAAACAATAAGCTAAATCCCTCAGTACATCTAAATTAAATACGTTAAAGTGAATAATTAAGAAAAATGTATTAATTAATGTGCCAATCAGTAGCAAAGGTACATTTAAGATATTCAACACCAATGTCTTCCAGAGCTATGCCAAATCTGGTTTTTTGATGCAGAAAATGGATTAATAAATAATACAAAGACTGAAGCTCTTTGGACCCTTTGTCATTTACCCCCTTTGGGAATTATAGCAAGGAACAGTTGCCCTTGTTAACCTGTGAACATTTTTCACTCCCTAGGTCATTGACTCTGGCTCAGGGGTCCAACTTTCCTTTCATTCATTAACCACATTGGGAAGCAGAGTTCCTAACCCTTTCCAGTCTAAATGTGGAACAATCACATCCCCTCACAATCAACTGCCAGTGTGCTGGGACCTTTACGTTTCACTATGCTCTTGCAGTGACGCAAGTTTTTAACAATTGAAGGATATTAACTCAAAAACTTGTTTTCTAATTGGAGGAGCTCAAGGGATTTAAAATAAATGAACTTGTATAAACTGGAAGCTGGTACATGTGCCTTTCCAATTATTTTGTTCAAATTAGGGGAGAGGGCACTGCTAATCTCAGAAAGCAGATTTAAGATATTTTAGCTATGAAGCCAACTCAAGATAACAAAACTGAGCAGTTGTGAATTGTTTGGATAGCTGAAAAGACATAACTTTGTCTGTTATCTTAGCAAAGATACCAAATATTTAGAAGAATGTCACTTTATTATTTAAATGTGTCCAATATTGCTAATTTGCTGGATTATTTCCTTTCATTAGACTCAATGGTACAAAGAAAAAGTAATGTCGATATGAATATCAGATTTTGCTGACTTTTTTATGCTCCTCTACATAACTTAATTGTGAATTTAAGAAATGCAAAGTATCCATTTGCAACAATTATGATCAAAATATCTTTGTAATAAAAAAGGCAACAACAAGTCTATTTTGTTAATAACCTCAGGAAAACTCTTAGCACAGTGTTTGAATATAATATGCCACAATCTGGGGATTGAAAGAAATCTGTGAAATAGGGCTTTCTAGGAACTTTTGAACTATACACTGGAATGGTGAGTTAAGGAAACTTGTTTTGGAAGAATGATAGGGAAATCCTCTGTGTCTTTTATCATTTCCTATTTCCTCACATGAGGTAGGGGTGGTGAATGGTTAATTAAGCCTTTATTTAGATAAGATTAGATAATTCTTGAAAAGGACAAGATTTAAGCACTGAAAATGGATACTTGTCTTTCACAAGGGAACACATTCATTAAGGAATAACATTTTTATGTAAAATTATATACTAATATATAAATATACCAGAAAAATTCAATATTAAGCTATAACAATATTAAGGAGTAATTGTTAAGCAGTAACAATTCACATTCACATAAACACACACGTACAAACTTTTATCTCCAATGGCAAAATAGTGTCTTATACTAAACATTTTTATCAATTAACCTCTGACATTAATGTATTTTCTGGGCCAATAGGTAAAGAGTGTGTATTTAGGTATAGGATTGGAATAATTAAGTTATTCACTTAGCTTTTTAAAAATATCTTAAATTACGGACACAATTCATAAAGATGTCTCTTGTAAGACATTTATACTGTATATTACTAGACAAGCAGTTCTGTGAGATAGATTACCAGTAGTAGAATTTTTGGGAAAACTGTATCTATGCTTTTTATTCCCTTATGTCTTCTGGTGATATGTACTTTGTGATATATTACAAATCACCAAATTGCAATTTTACCAAATGGAATGAAAATATAGTTTACCATTTTGCCATACCTAGAACAATGTTATCCACTAAGTTGTATTTAATATTACAGATAAATGGGAATAAATAAATTTCTTTGGTTTTTTGATTGGCCTTTCTCTTAATATTAGTCAATCTGAGCTTCTTTAATAACTTATTTACTATAAGTTACTTTTAAATTACTTTTGTATACCTGTATCCTTTAGATTTTTATTTTTTTAATCTTTATTTTAAAGAGTTATTTATTTATACAAGAACCAGGGTACAGGCCAGATGCACTGGAGGATGAGAGGATTCCCCATAGACAGAGTGGGGAACAGAATAGGAAGACTTACTGAAATTCACTGCTGTGGGGAGCAGCAGGTAAGACAGGAGAGGTCTTCCGTGCCATGTGGGTATCTCCCCAGCTGGCCTGAATCTAACCTGCACTGCGGAGGCTGCAGACAGCTTCACAGCACTGCACTCAACTGCCTGCACCACCAGTGAGGCCCTAGATTGTTTTTATTTTTATGTTCAGTTTTATCAGCACTCTTTATATATAGTCTCTGAATAGTTTAATTTTCCAAACTATATTTACTAAGGATGCTTATTATAGCTTAAGTTTGTCACTAATTTATGTTCTAGGGCCTCCCTGGTGTACAAGTAGTTAAGCACAGCACTGTGAAGCTATCCGAGCCTCTGAAGCATGAGTTCAATCCCAGGCCAGCCAGGGAGCTACCCACATGGCACAGCAGACCTCTCCTGTCTCACCCACTGCTCCCCTTGGCAGTGTATTTCAGTCTGCCTGTTCTGTTTCCCACTCTGTCTCTGGTGCATCCTCTCATCCCCTGCACCTCTGGCCTGTACCTCAGTTCTTGTATGCATAAATAAATCAATCTATAAAAAGAATTTATGTTCTAAAAAAATAATTTTAAGACATTGCATGAACAAATCACAGGCTAAGAAAAAAAATAAACAAATCAAATATATAAGATAGTTGTTGTAAAGGAAGCTGATAATAATAATTAAAAAAATAACAATGGACACTGTCTTTGCTGGCAGGTCTACCAGGTGGTATGACCATACTGAAAGAGAGTTTGATAGTTATGATGAAACAAAATATAACTCTTATATGATCCAGACCTTGTAATCCTTGATATATAACAAAATGAGCTGAAAATCTTTCTCCATACAAAACCTGCCCATGGATGTTTCTCACAACTCTATTCATAACTGCCAAAACTTATAAGCAATCAAGATGTCTTTCATTAGTGAAAGGGTACATAAAGGGTACACCCAGACAATGGAATATTATTCAATCTAAACAAAATGAATCATCAACCATAAAGAGATAAAGCTCATGCCATTTGCAGCAACATAGATGAGCTAGGGGGGATTATGCTTTGACACATAAGTCAGAAAGAGAAAGACAAATACTGGATGGATGGTGTCAATTACATGTTGTGTACAGAGAAACCAAACAAAGGATCAGATAAAGTCAGACTCATTAACTCTTGATAACTGTGAAACTGAGGCATCCAGAAGGGAAGGGTAAGGAAAGTGTGAGAACTATGTGGGGAGGGAGCACAGTGGATGGTGATGGAGGACTGTGTGTCATGGTGGTGGGTGCACTATGATAACACCACTTGAAGAAGGGGAATATTTATGCCCGAAATATAAACAACAATGTAAACCAATATTACCGCATTTAAAAAAAATTAAAAGTAGACAACAAACACCTGAAAAAAAAAGACATGGAGGAAATATAAATGCATGTTATTAAAAAAAATGAAGTCAATCTGAAAAGACTACATATACTTGATATTCTAGAAAAAGCAAAACTATTATGATGGTAAAAGATCAGTGGTTGCAAGAGATTAGAGGAAAGGAGGGATGAAGAGACAGAACACAGAATATCTTTAGGGGAGTGAAACTATATATTATAATGATAGGAATATGTTATTATGCATTTGTCAAACTTGTACAATGTACAACACTAAAAGTAAACCATAACATAAAACCTGGGCTTGGGTGATAATGGTGTGTTAATATGTGTTCATCCATAGCAACAAAAGTATGATTACTCAAGTGTGGGAGGTTGACAGTAAAGGAGGTTGTACAATAACCTGAACAGGAGCATTAGTAACTTTTACTATCAGTTCAATTTTGTCTAAACTAAAAATGCTCTGAAAGTAGTCTTTTTTTAATTAATGTTTCTGTGTCCTTTGGGTAAATACCTAGGAGTGGAATTGCTGGGTCATATGGAAGCTCCATCTTTAGCAGGTTGAGCAATCTCCACACAGCTTTCCAGTTTGCACTCCCACCAACAGTGCAGGAGAGTTCCTTTTTCTCCATATCCTCAACAACATTTGTTGTTGCTAGTTTTTTTAATATGTGCCATTCTCACTGGTGTAAGGTGGTATCTCATTGTAGTTTTGATTTGCATTCCCTGAATACAAGTGACGGTTAAACATTTTTTCATATGCCTGTTAGCCATTTGCATTTCCTCTTTGGAAAAGTTTCTTTTTAGTTTTTCTGCCCAATTTTTGACCAGATTATTTACTTTGTTTTTGTTGACTCTCATCAGCTCTTTGCACCCCTATGCTTATAGCAGCACTATTTACAATAGCTAAGCTATGGAAGCAACCCAAATGCCCAAAAACAGATGACTGGATCAAGAAGATGGGTACATATACACAATGGAATATTACTCAGCAATCAAAAAAAACAAACTCATGCAATTTGCAGCAACATGGATGGAGCCGGAAGGGATCATAATCAGAGAAATAAGCCAGAAAGAAAAAGAAAACTACCAGATGGTCTCACTCATAGCAGGAATTTAGAAAACCTTAATAAGGGACCAGGAAAAAGACTAACTATAATAAAGTAAAAATCAAAATCAACAAGCAACTATAAACCAGAGACACACTATGGGGGGAGGAAGGAGTAGGATGAAAACAAGAGGTGGGTGAGAATTGTATGGGGACTATAACCAAGATGAAAATGCATACATTGTGCAAAAATGAAAAATGATGAAAAAATATATAAATAAATAAAATAAATAAAAGTAGTATTTTTAAAACAGTAATTATAAGACAAGGTCTCATATTTCTTAATAATTCATTGTTTTGCATTATTATGTGCACTGAATACTAAGAGATAAGATTTAATAAACTGTGCTAAAATGGATGAGGAGGAATTACTCCAGGTTAATTTTCATTATTACTTTAGAAACACTTCAAACTCCCACATTAACATGGATCAGTATCTGGACTCTGTATTATCCCATTACTTATATGTCTATATTTATGACAATACCAACTGGTTTTAATTACTTTGATATTCATTATCAGGCTGCATATGGTATTGGTCGAGATGTGAGCTACAGAATGAGACCACACAGTCAATAATGGTGTGACCTCAGGCAATATACTAAGTCATCTCATTCTTTGTTGGTACAATTAATAAGAGATCCAATCTATATTAAATAATATATAAAACTTTTAGAAGTTCTGACACAAGGCTGTATCTATTACCATGTTTAGTATTGCTGTGATTCCTATGAGCATGTGTTATGGCAAGTGTTCTTTTTATGTAACTGTTGATTTTTTATTTCATTTTACAGTTTTATATTCCATATGTCTTCCATATGATTTTGATAATAAATTATTTCATTCCATAAAAAAGAGAAAATCTGCTATCCTGATAGC
>NW_023601318.1:0-21070 GCF_014898055.3 Talpa occidentalis | reverse complement strand
TGTTCTTAGTCATAAAATCATTTTTCCAAATTATGTAAAATGAATTCCTTTTTTTCTCTGTATTCTTCAGAGAAGTTACATCATATATTTGTAATAAAGTTACCTCTTCTGTGACAATCTGCATTCCATTCCAAGATTCACCAAAATTCAGACTGAACTTTTTATAGAATATAGTTAATATACTATATTTTTTTAAACATACTAAATTCCACTACAGCTCTAAAAGTTTTAATAAATGAACCACAAACCTAGAAAATAGAACAGTCCCTTTACTCTAAATTTTCTCCTGTGCATAATCTTTGCAGTCTACTAACTACTCTGTCTACTAACCACTGGCAACTACTGATCTCTTTTTCCATCTCTATAAATTTCTCAGAATACCATATAAATGGAATCATATAGTAAGTAACCATTTGGATCTGGCTTCTTTCACTTACCAAAATACATTAAAATGCCATATTGCTGTGAGATTCACATAAATGCTTGTCTTATTTTTCAAACACAGAATAATATTTCACTGTTTGAATGAGTCACAGTCTAATTCCTTAGCGGTTGCTTCCAGGATTTGGTAATTATCAGCAAAATTTGTATATATCCATATAATGTTTGCATCAAGATTAATTTTCGAAGCATTTGGGTAAAAAAAAAGTTTCATTGTTGTATTATATAGTAAGTGTATGGTTAACTTTATAAGAAAGTGCAAATTAACTTTCATATGTCAATTTTTTTTAATAGAGGGATTCATACCTTTGTGGTGGTTCAGTTTCTCCATTCTTAGATGCTTAAATCTGTTTATGACTTGAGGGACATTTAACTTTTCCACATTTTCTTAGAAATCATTTATAGTTTTACTTTTCGTAGGTTCTAAAACCTAACGGGAATGATTTTGTACACTAGATGAAGTAGGGCTTAAAGAAAGTGGGGCTTAAAGAATACTGTTGTTTCTGTTTTGTTTTTTTGGATCAAGTATTATTGACTCTATTAGCTTTCCATCACTGCACATCAGGGAACCTTTATTTTAAATTAGGTGAATTTAAATGTGTTTGGATTCTTTATTCTGTTCCATTGGTTTATTTCTAATCCTTGATCCATCATTTTTTAATTACTGAAACTTTATAAAAAATCCATATCTATAAATGAAATCTTTTAACCATCTCTACCTTAAACATGTCTTTAGAGTTGTATTCTTTTGTATTTGTATGTGTATATTTGTCCCAATTTCCCAATATTCATGTTTTTGTACAATTCACTCCCCTTAAAAGTATGTTGAAACTAATGAACTGTCCCTACCACATTCAATAAGGCAAAACTGTTAGCATATTGCTTAGATTATAAAATAAAATTTGTTACTTGTACCCTGCAAGCTCTTTCTTTGCCTGTCTATTGCTCACTCTGATAAAGGGAGTCACCATGCTGTAATCTGCCTATGGACCAGCTCATTGTGCCAGCAAGGTACTAAAGGGAAGCCTAGTACTAAATTCTCCCAAGAATCCTCCATATGAGTCTCAAAGCAAATTTTCCAAGTCATTCCTTGAGAGGACTACAGCAGTGAATGAAAACTTTATCTCAGTCTGTGAGAGACCTTGATTGAGTCAGAGGGATCAAATAAGTGGATCCTGTACTGCGGGTTCACAGAAATTGTGAGACAATAAGTGTGTCTTATGACATTGGGTTTAGGGTTAATTCAATGCTTAGTAATAGTTAATACAGTACATAAAATTCATAAAATAACTGATCCAACTACTGATTTCTTCACAAAATAATATTGAAATTGGAACTCTAGGGCCTCCCTAGTAGCACAAGGGGTTAAGCACAGCACTGTGAAGCTATCTCTAGCCTCTGCAACATGAGTTCAATCCTCAGCCTGCCGGGGAGCCACCCACATGGTGCAGCAGACCTCTCCTATCTTGCCCGCCTCTCCCCTCAGCAGTGTATATTCCGTCAGTCTGCCTGTTCTTTTCTCCACCCTGTCTCTGGTGAATCTTCTCACCCCCTGCTCCTCTGGCCTGTACCCCCAGGACTTGTATGCATAAATAAATAAATCTTCAAAAAAAAAGAAATTGGGACTCTAATAGAAGTCAAACTAGATAATCCCAACAAATTTTAGCTGTGGCACACTAGTTAATATGGCACACTCATTCATGTAGAAAAAAGGAATCAATTAAAATTTATTGCTTCTATATAAAAAAATTTTTCCCACAGGCGTAAGGTATTTAGGGTCTATGAGCTCGAATAAAGGAGTTAAAGCAATAATCCTCTCTGTAGCTGTTTTGGAGGACAGATATTGGCTTAAATAACTTACTTCATTTACATTATTGAACTCATATATTAAATCAGTAAGAAATTACAAAAAAGTATGAAAATGTATTGAAATATTCTGATAATGCAAATTTTAGTTGTGAAAAAAATGACCATATAAATTATCTACTAAGAATTTGATACTTGGTTGTGAGTGTTTGCTATCATAATAGTTCTATATGCAAATCTTTGCAATGTCTTATCTTTTCATCCCCATCATTAACATCATTATAAAATGTACAGTGTTTTTACAATTTCTTATTTACTTTGAGATATTATTACTTTATATATTTTACCTTGTAGTTTGTTTAGTTACTAAATTGCATAATAACGTTCAACTAAGGTTGTTAATTGGACACATTTAATAATACATGAAGGACTATATAGCAGCAATAAAATATTCTTTCATAGTATTTTGACTGATCTCTGTGCTGTCTGAAATATAATAAAAATTCCATTAATAACTGTATTCCATACTGGTACTCTCTTTTTGCCTTGTGCTGTTATTCTGCAAATTGTGTTGCCATTTTTCAGCTACTGGTGAAAGGAGTAATTCTGCAATTAGGTAAGAATTTGATCTTTAAAATTGATCTAAGAAATCAACTTCCTACAGAACCGTAACAAGTTAGAAAATAGGTGGAAGGCAAGAAATCTAGGTGGTTCTGGAAAAAATAACTGATTAATTTTGGAACTGACATTTGGCTGTTATAAAATCACAGTTCAGATATTTCTGACAGTTTCGTTGCTCGTGATTTCGTTTTAATATGGCATATATAGTAATTAAAACTATTAAGAAAGATTTGGGGTATTTTATTCCATAGATTTAGACTTCCTAATTATTTTTTCTCTCCCTGTTTTTTCTTCCAATATAATCAAGGACTATAATTTTTAAATGTGAAAAGCTCTTTGTATCTAGACTGTGTATCAGGGATTCACTTATATATTAATTGTGTTGTTTGAGCTTCTCTCTCTCTCTTTCTCTCTCTCTCTCTCTCTCTCGTAGGACAAAAGGTGTTTGACATTTTGTCACTGACAAAACGGTAGCCTAATTCCATGTCAATTTCTACTACATAAATCGATGCCAGAATTAATGAGTTTTCTATGAGGCTACAATTTGTATATTTGTAGTTACTGCCTTGGTAAACATATACTATCTTAAGAGAACTATACTGAATACTTTTATTCATGCTTCATAGTAGTTCCCAATCTGTAATTCAATTTACTGTTAGACAGCCAATTTGATAGTTGAATATTAGTGGTTAAGATAAAAGCAAGAAAGTGTGTTGGTGAGATAAACAAGCTTTATCAAACATCTCTAAAGGAGATGTAATGATCCATGTGCAACATACATATATAAAAACACAAATGAGTGATGAGATCTTGAATCTTTAGATATTTTATTTTGCAACTTTATGGATATTGTTTGTCTTACCCAACTGACTTGAAAAATATAGAAAGAAAAGCAAATTTATTTAATTTTGTTTATTTAATCAAAACTATACATTTGAATAATTTTATAAATAACTGGAATTTTAATGATATTTGTAAGATAATTTAGATACACGTTATAGAAATGTTGTCTATTGGGTTATAGCTTATAATTGATTATAAGCTAAAGATAAACTCTATCACTTGTTACATGTCTAAGATACAAATTTCTGATGGGAATAATAACAAATCTGATTGTGGGAAATATTATATGACTCTTCCAAGGTAAATGTGCTGGAAATAGAAAAGTTAAACACATGGGCCCGATTCCCAAATGCTTCATTTCCCATAATACAGCACTGTCATCCATCATTATGTTGTATTGATCAATTTTATAGTATAGAACACAGCACTCATGACATCACATAAAAGGTCTCAAAGACATTTCACTATTGTAAGGTGATGAATCTTCTATTTTAATAGAAGCATGATCACTTAAAAATTATAATTGTATATATAATACATTTAAATATACACATAGTATATTTACATATATTACTTTTAAATATATGTGAACATATGTATTTTTATAAATTATGTAGTTTTGACTTTATGTGAAAGTGTTTTTAATTATCTGTAGGACTAATATCATTTAATACCTTCCTCAGTCGACACTTGTTTTACTTTTGCAAACTCTTGTTAATAATGAATTAATATCCAATTTTGTGTCTAAATACATCACTATATTCTCTAAGTCCCCCATAAATTGTCTATTTTATCTTCAACATCTATATCATAAAGACTGGTAAAATCAACAAGCTTTATCCATTCATTTATTTTCAATTAGTGATGCCTACATTTTTCCATTATGTATAACCAAGTATAACAGCATCAAAATTCATGTGAATAATTAAATATGCCAAATTCTGCTTATTTTCTTTCTTGGGTAACTATAACAATTTGTATTACATAGAGTAGTATATAACTTGTTGCCTATCAACAAAATACATGTTAATAGCTAACAGGGGGAGTCATTATCTTTTTTTTTATTTCTTTCAAAGCGTATTCACTTATTTTACTTCTCACATTAATTGTAAAGTTTTGGATAACTCTCAAGGGCTCCAACTGGAGTTTGATTGAGGAAACATAACATTTGTATATTAAAAGGCATAACTGCCTACTTATACATATGAAAGAAAATACTGTATGGTCAAACTTACATGAGGGATCTAAAAAAAGCTTAACTCATGTAAACAGAGAGTAGAATGATTGCTGCCATAGTCTAGGAAGTGGGGGAAATGGGAAGCTACTGATCTGAGCATATGTACATGCAATTTTAAGATGAGTATATTCTGAGAATCTAGTGTAGGAAAAGGGACATAGTCCACAGGTGAAGCTAGAGATGTCCACATTTGCCAGAACATTCAGTTTCTTTCTGGACATGATAAGAATTTTGGAATTTACTCTGAGTGCATAGCAAATAACTTTATATTTTAAAACAGAATAAGCATCTGAAATTTGGAATATTATCTATGATCTGTCATAAAAATATGCTATTGATTAGGACTGGATGTAGTAAGAACATTGGGGGAAAAAAAACTTATCCAAAGACATTATTCTGGTTTGTAATAGGGTAAATTATTGGAATTGAATAAAAGGGTTTAGAGTTTATAATGTACATTTCCTCATAAAACATATATGCATATGATAAGGCATATAACTTATGATATATATTGAGGAATATCTAACCTATAATAAGAATTAAAAAAAAATAAAATGTACATCTTAGTGAGTTTTAACAGTTGTGCACTCATGAAATTTACTACCAGAAGTTCAGTTACAGATAATTTTCATTCTATTTAAAAGGATATTTGTGCTTATTGCTCATTGGCAACTCTTTCCTCCTTACATCTCTGATCTCAAGAAAACATTGATTTACAGTTGTCAGTATAGTTTAGTTTGCATTTTCTGCAAACAGAATCACAAAGAATGTATATTATGTGTTTGTGGTATTTCATTTAGCACAAAGCTTTTAAGACTCATCTGTTTGATGTATGGATCAATATTATATATAAGTGTGTGTGAGTTATAAATAGTATATGTTATATTAGAAATATAAACTGAAAGTGTTACTACATATATACTTTAATGGTGATATATATGTCAAAATTATTCAGAGGCCTATGACTAGAGAAAATTGATTAATGCATTTTAAGTACTATCAATACTTTTGTAATGCATGCTAATACTAATGAATATCATATTTTATGAATATATTTTCTTCCATGCCTTTCTAAACTAGTGATCCAAAAATTCTGTGGGAATATAACTAAAATAACAATAAAATAATAGAGATAGCTTTAGGGAAGATTGATGTAGTTGATGTAGTTTTCAGAAGAGACAAATAAAAGGAAAGGATTTCTTATTTACCCAAATAGTAAAACTTTAAAAATATAATGTATTACAGAAAAATGCAAAACTGAGAACATTTTAATGTAAGTGGTTAAATTATTTTGGCAGCTGCACGAAGCCTGTACTTCATAATTTTTTGTCTAAAATATCTTAGTAATTGAAATTTTTAAGCATAAGATTAAAGTAAGTGCTTTTTTAGAGGAGGTATTCAATCAGAAAATATTACAATCATATGGAGACAGAAAATATTATAGCAATTTATCAACAAATATCCTAAGTTGACAACTAGATTAAATAAATGAACAAAATATAACAGGTTGGAGACAAGCCATCATGAAGAGAAACTTGCTAACTGAAGCTGAAATAAATGCCATTAAATGTGATGTTGCAGAAGATTTGAGATTTAACCAAATAACAAATGAAAGCTCCATGTTGATGACTATCAAAAGATATAGATTAAATGCATAGAGAAAAGTAGATGAACAAAGAAATTAGAATGCTATATGAGTGGAAAATATGATATGTAACATAAACCATATATTACAAATAGCATATATGTTTATTACATTAGCAATAATTAATATTATAATACCATATAGAACATTCTTTCTTCCAGGGCCTAATGTCACTTTGAATTTAAAAGTAACAAAAAGCAAAATTATTAAGCTATGAAATTTCATGATTCTATTAAACCCTTGAGGCCAATACACTCATAGAAACATTGACTAAAAGGGAGACTTTCATAAAATTTTCAGAATGCTAACATTAAAAGATGTTTTTTAATTTCTTCTTTGTTCCACATCCACTTATCTCTCCAGCAACTATTATGTTCCAAAGTGAAAATAGTCATATATGTGAGTGCATACATGTAAACACACACAGCATCAGAAAATCAACTGTTTCAATTTATTTGTTTGAGGTAGATGATTTTCTTTTGTCAGTTATTCCAATGATAACTCGCACCACCAGTAAAGACTTTAAATTTAAAATTTGCTCAAATATTGGTACTTATTGTTATACTCTAAATTTGAAATATTCCTGACAATCTTTGTATTGAAAAATAGCTAAATATTGCAAGAGAACCATAAGAATATAAAATGTAAAAGAGGATAGATTATAGTAATTACTTTGAAATAAAGAAAGCTCCTTATTGTAAATAAATCTCCATTACATTTCAGGAAGGCACACCAATTATTTTGGAGGATGTGGGGTACAAACATTGTAAAAAAAAATAGTCCATCTTATTTGTAGATAAAATATTGAAATCTTATCAATAAATAGAAAGGAATATATTTTGCAAAATTGATCTTAGTCATAAATACATGCCAAACAATCTCATTGTACTTAACTCCTAAATTCTCCTTCTTCATAACAGAAATGAGATTTTGTATTCGAATGCAAAGTACAAAGATATAATTCATTAATGTAATGTAATGAGTAAACATTTACTGAGGATACATGTGATGCTTGACACTCTTTTAGATACTGGATTTAGCACAGAGAACAATGCAAAATCCCTTCCATTTCTGGCTGAGAGTTGCAGTGAGGACACAAATAAACTGATGTATGATAGAGAATTTCTGATACAGATGGAGTGATGAGAACAGCTTTCCCCTCATGAGCCATTACAGAAAAAGTCTTTGTAACTGTCTGTGATCAGTGTTGAAAAATTACATAGATTTTTAATCAGAAATCAAATTTCTCATGTTAAAATAGCAGAATAAAGTTATTTCACTTTAGAAACTTCATTTATTCATCAAAAGCATATTCATAAATTACTTATTATGTTACATGTAGGTGCTATCAGATAATAATTATTCAAAATTGAGCAAGTCCATTATAACATTTATCATCATGGGACACATATTCCCTAATGAAGATATCTGCTTGACAATAATAATAAATATATAGTGCTTCATATTTACTAGACTTTATTCTAATTACTTAAAATAATGATTAATTACAACCTTGTAAGAATCTGATATATATTAATATTCTTAGTTTTCAGATAAGGAATCAGAAATACTGAAACAGAACATAGTGGTTCTAGACAGCAAATATGGTGATATATTTTCATATATATTTATGTAATATATATGGAGTGATGTTCTCCTTCATTTCTGGGATAAGTGTTATTTTTCTTGATTAATATTTTATTTTTTTAATTGAAGTAACCTTGGTTTACAACACTATATGTGATTCAGA
Source organism: Talpa occidentalis (assembly GCF_014898055.3). Lineage (NCBI taxonomy): Eukaryota > Metazoa > Chordata > Mammalia > Eulipotyphla > Talpidae > Talpa > Talpa occidentalis. Next base: position 12,727 of record NW_023601318.1, on the reverse strand, counting down.
GGCACAGGATTATGCCTCCTGAGATGCGTATCACCACACCAACCAAGGTACACGCAGTCCTCCTTTATAGTCCATCATGCCCCTCACCAGTTTGTTATTGGCCCTCTCTGTCCTCAGAGCCTAATTTTACAGTCATATTTCTAGGATTTGTTTTGGCTTTATTTCCTTTAACTCTTGGTTTGGTTTGATTGTATTCAAATATAAGTGAAGCTATCATTTTTCTTCTGTCTTGTGCCATTTAGCATAACCTCTTCAGTTCCATCCATATTGTAAATGGAAAAAGTTTATCTTTCTATAATAGCTGAGTAGTGTTCCTTTGTGTATATATACTGAATTTTTCTAATACACTCATTTGGTTTTGGACCGTTGTTTCCATATCTTGTCTACTGTAAATTGAATTGCGGTGAACATAGGAGTGCATATATTCCTTTGAATTAATGTATTATAAACTTCAGTACAAACCAAAAAGTGGAATTGCTGGATCATATGGTAGATTTATTCAGTCTTCATATTTTAAGAAATCTCCATATTTTAGGTCATTCGTGGTAAAAATGTATAATTATGGTAAGAGATATGGAGGAGGTTTTCCATGTATGGAGACATACAAAAAAATCGTTTTTTTTCCTCGATTGTGTTGGTGACCTAAAATGGCTCTGTGAAAATAAAGTCTTAAAGAAACATGAAAAGTATATATCATCAAAAGTTGAAATAAATAGAAAACAGCATAGTCTGTTAATAAAGAAGAAATAAATGAAAATTAATGTCTAAAAGGGGGAGATAATTGAAGTATATTAAAAATTATTGGTTTTGATCAAAGTATTATTTTTTTTTTATTTTAAAGATTTATTTATTTATTTATTATTTATTTATACAAGTACTGGGTATAGTCAGAAGCGCGGGAGGGTGAGAGAATTCACCAGAGCCAGAGCGGGGAGCAGAGCAGGCAGAAGGACCGAAGTACACTACTGAGGGGAGCAGCGGGCGGCAGGAGAGGTCTGCGCGCCATGTGGGACCCTCCTCTGGTGGCCTGGGAGCAGCCGGGGATCGAACCAGCGCTGTAGAGGCCGCGGGCAGCTTCTCAACCCAGCGCTCAACCGCTGCGCTACCGGGGAGACCCTTGATCAAAGTATTATTTAAACAAAATTGCTGACTCCTGAAATAAAAAGTTGTCTCCAGATAAGTGGAAGAAATTCAGTTTTATAAACTAAACTTTGGATAAAGACTGATTTATTTTCATGTAGTCTGCAAATATCCAAAGAACATATGGATAATGATTCTATCATGACAACTATTCACAGTTGCTTGGGCCAAATTCTCTAACTTAAGGCTGCATTTAACATAAGGCTTGATAATTTATTAAAACAATTTGACAAATAACAGAGCATTATTCCATTGATCAATGTAGATTTTACTCACACACATCTTTAGTTTCCCAGGTCAAAGTAACTTAACTGTCAGTATCTAAAAACAGATATTTTGACATTTATCTTTAGACCTTTCAAGAAATGTTCCTCAATTCTAACATAAGTATTTATATATATATATATATATATATTGAATTATACATTGACTTGATATGAATTATACATTATGACCTAAATTTATTCTTAAATTACATCAATGGCATCAAATTAATATAGCAAAATTTTCCGTGGACAGGGATGTTTACTCTCCAAATCTTACCATGAAATCACATTATACACTTATAATATTCAAATTTTATACTAAAAAATTTAATTAATTGTTTAATTCCAGAATTTGAAATAATGGAAATTTAAGTTAGTAAGCTTATAAATGTGATTAAAATATCATCTCTACAAGTACCTTTAAATGGACTTAAATATGGGAATGTCACCAAGATGATGGGATAGAAAGAGGTTCCCTCTCTTTATGTCTCCACTTAGCAAAAATAATATGACAGCTATCCACAGACAAAATTACCTTTGTGGAATATTTGGGACCTATCTAGGATATTGTGCAACAATGACAGAGTCCAAGACCAAGGATATCAGTTTTGAAAAGACAGAGTAAGTGACTGACTCACCAACCATGGTTGAAGAGACTTCAGACCCAGAAACAGTTCCATATTCCAAAGTCCAACTTTCCTTTTGTACTGCCACCTGCACATTGTGCCAAAGAGATCTGGTGGGAGTCACAGGACCTATGTTCCAGGTAATAAATCTAGAGATACTGGTCCTGTGTACCCTAAAGTGTTGCCTGATCTAGTTTCAACTCCTGTCAACTATAGTCAAGGAGCCCCTGTAGGCAATTTCATAAAACTTGATCCCATTGTAGATTCTGAAACAATCACATGCGTCGGTCCAAGCCCCTGTTAGCCACAATCCCTGTGAGACCTGGTAGGACATATTTGCATATGCACCTCCCAAAATTCTGAAATGGCCCTTTAATTGACTTCAGCCATTTCCAGCCTTTGTAAATGAGCAATTCTGCTGGCCCAGAGCGTTATCAGGAGATAGGCTCATAAGTGCCTTGGGAGGCAAGCCACCCAAACTTGATCAGACAGGAGGTCCAGAAACAATTCTGTGGCTAAGTTTTTTGTAGCTCCCAGGAGATAATCCTGTTTGAGCACCCAAAAGTAAAGTCAACAACCTCATTCCCTCTGAGGATCCTAAAATGATCCTGTAACTCAGCTCCAACACATTCTAGCCACAATCAGGGAACAGGTTGCCTGTCTAGTAACCAGGGCCATCTGTACCTATAGAACCATATCTGAAGATTTCAATCCTGCCTGTGGAAACATAAGTAGTTTGGGAATTAATTTCTGCCTTCTCTCAGCCATGCCCTCCCAATGACCTGCTCAGGGAAGCAACAAGTCTTTCAAGGGACCTGGTAGAAGCCATATACATCTGCACACCAGTAAAGGCCCACTGTCTGTAGACCCAACTGTGAGCCCGATGCCAAACCTTTACCCCAGTACTACTCAGAGGAACAAAGTCTTTGAGGCAGTAACATCCAACCAGAGCAAATAGGATTCATACACCTCTATCACCTCTAACACCCCATAGTTACCACCATGTAAGACATATAACATTCATACACCTCTAACACCCCCATAACAGTATTATCAACTGCATTTCACATTGTGTACCCAGGAAAAATTTCCAGTGTTGCTGTGACTTGGCTCAAGTGATCCAACTTCAACCAGGCTTCAACCAACTTCAACCAACCAACTATGATTCCAAATATAATCTCATCAGTCCAGGGAACTGGCAGGAGAGTAAAACAAATGATATTTTTTAATTTTTTAGTTAATATTTTGTTATCAAAGAATTTTATTTTTTATATTTATTTTTAATGGTGTACCATTATTTTACCACCTTGTTAGTATTTGACAGTATAGGATTTGTTCTCTTCAGGTGTAGTCATTGTAGTTTCCATCCACCAAAGCACCCATAGTCCTCCACCACAGGCCATTTGTGCTCTCTCCCTCCTACTTTCCACCTCACCCCTCCCCTTCTCGCCATGCTTCTGTGTTATCATCAGTTTTCTAGGGTTTGTTTTAGTATTTGCCTTTGGTGCTCATACCATTATTTTTAAGATTTATATTTTTCCTTAAGTCCTTCCATTGACTTTTCTACCAACCAACACCCCACCAAGTGTTTAATGCATAGAAACGAAGACAATCTGAACTTTTCTACTTATTTCAAGAATATATTTTATATCTAAAATTATGTATTTTTGAAACTTTTTTCTTTATGTATTTTGAAATTATGACAAGAACTGATTATCAATTTATCAATTTTGATTTTTTTTCCAATTTGGAGACTTTACCCATATACCTAGTGAATTTTGACAATTAAAGTCAGAATTTGTAGGAATTTGTTGTTGGAACTGTCAGTTCATTCAGTGATAAATCCTCAGGTAACTGGGATGTGTTATCCTAAGTATTTTTTTACTCTTTATCTAAAATCCCCTTGTACTTCCTGACCATTTCTCTAATAGTATTTACAGTGACTATTTAAGTGTTGTTAAAGCAGGTTATTTCCAATTCCTTTCTTTCCATTCTCTATTGACAGCCCTAGCATAGTTTTACAATTATTTCACCATGGAAGAACTTTTTCTAAAATTTCGTATGTCTTACATGGTGGTAACTAACATTAAGCCTTCAAAGGGCAAATTATTTTTATTTTATACACACTGCTTGAGGTCATAAGAAAAAGATTTAAATGAATCTACCCAATGTAAATGCCATGAGCTAACATACAAAAAAGGTGAATTTAATTATATATATTTAAGTATATATAATATGAAAGAATATTTAAAAATACAAGATATTATAAATTTAGAAATATAAATATGTCATGACATTGCTAAATATAGTTTCGATGAACAATGTAAAACTAGTTTAACATCAGGAACTTTACTAATGTGAAAGGATCTTAATTCCTTAGATCCATATAACATTTATTATTTGCAGAAATATGTTATTGCCTGCTGGTAATCTGAAAGAAGAAATGGACAAGTCATTTGAATTCTTATGAGCTTTGTGAAAGGTGGTTAAATGCAAGATCAATATTAAAAATTATTAATTTTCTAATAGAAATTATGTTGAAACTTCTAATTAGCTGTTTCCTTTTCTTCTTTAGGCATATAGGTCCTATTTTTATTGTAGCAACTTGCTACTATGGTCTAAAGATATATTTTAAGTGCTGTTTGTAACTGTTTTGGACATGTGGCAAATTTCTGACTAATGAGCTATGAACAGAAGATTAGTGGGTGATTCTGGAAGACTCTTTAAGTACAGGACACATGCTCTTTCTGCCTTCTTTCATGCTTACTGCCTGGAATGCAAATGAAATGTCTAGAACAGGAATAATCTTAATTTTCTTTAAAATAACCTTGAGAATGAAAGCTAAAAACTGTAGAAAACATTCAAAACAATCCTGACAAGGCTTCTGTTGAATTGTTGATGATATTAGCCATGGACTTCCTACCTGTGGAATTCTTATACATGTTTGAAACATGGTAATTTTTCTTTTAAAATCTGTATTGGCTCAATCTTGGTTTTGCATATCTGAACTTAGTCAAAATAATTTTAAGCAGCACAATATAATTAAAAAATCAACAGAATATAGATTTCATTCACAACAAGAATTTATATAGTATGGCAAAATAATTACTGACAATATAATATAGGTAAAGTCATGTATTTGCATACGTACACTAATAAAGTTTTTTATAGTTGCTTTTATAGTTTTATGGCCATTTTGTCTAAGCGACCCATTATGTACATTTGGTGACTGCTACCCAAAATCTGGTAGATGAATGATTAGAGATACTATCTATCCTATCTTGTGGACTATCAAAAGTCCATATGCTTTTCAATCTAGTTTTAGTAAAATTAAAATTTGAAAGACTTAGCTTACACTAAAAATGTGACATAAAACTAGAATAAACTTGAAAATACAAAGTTCTGCATATCCCCTGCTAATGACAAATGCTGTTCTTATTAACTGATGCCCCTAGAACTTGAATTATTTAATCCTCTTTTAGGTAATTCAAGTGGAACAGTTTATGTTAGCAAGAAAAGTGCAAAGTAGATGATGTGACACAATGTAAAAGAACAACAATAACATCCCACACTCACACATTCCAATCACTGAATCTTGCCCTATGTCATTTGAGAAAGGAATTTTTCCTCCAGAATTTCCCATAATCAAATGAAGGTGGCAGATAGTTGGAAAGAGCTTTCTTCCCCAGTCATAGAATGTGATTTATTTTAAATACTTTGTTATATTTGCAAATTGGTAACAAATTTAATTACTTGTGGAATTTTTCAAACAGTGAATAAAAGATAAATTATACTGAAATATTTGGCAAATATTTTACGAAAGTTAATTGGTTACATTTAAATATAAATGCATTAATGTTAACAGTTTTTGCAAGAAGTCTGTAAGCAATAAAATAGAAACACCTTTGCTTTATTAGAATTATCAGAATACCATTTTTTTATATATTTATATATTTATTTTTTATTTTTTAATAATAAATTTTATTTTATATTCCCCATACAATTGCAGCCCCCCCATTCTGACCCCAATCCCCTCCCCTCCCACCCCTGCCCCCCTAAAAGTGTCTCTGGTTCGTAGTTTTTTGTGTTGATTTTGCTTTTCACTTTCTTATAGTTATTCGTTTTCCTGGTCCCTTATTTAAGTTTTCTAGATTCCTGCTATGAGTGAGACCATCCGGTTATTTTTCTTTTCTTTTTGGCTTATTTCGCTGAGCATGATCCCTTCCAGTGCCATCCATGTTGCTGCAAATTGCATGTGTTTATCTTTTTTGAATGCTGAGTAATATTCCATGGTATATATGTACCCCATCTTCTTGATCCAGTCATCTATTTTTGGGCATTTGGGCTGTTTCCAAAGCTTAGCTATTGTAAACAGTGCTGCTATAAACATAGGGATGCAGGTGTTCTTTGGAATGGATGTTTCTGTGTCCTTTGGGTAAATACCTAGGAGTGGAATTGCTGGATCATATGGAAGCTCTATGTTTAGTAGGTCCAGAAATCTCCACACAGCTCTCCACAGTGGTTGGACCAGTTTGCACTCCCACCAACAGTGCAGAAGAGTTCCTTTTTTCTCCACACCCTCGCCAACATTTGTTGTTGCTAGTTTTTTTTAATATGTGCCATTCTCACTGGTGTAAGATGGTATCTCATGGTAGTTTTGATTTGCATTTCCCTGATGACAAGTGATGTTGAACATTTTTCATATGCCCGTTGGGCATTTTGCATTTCCTCTTCAGAGAAGTTTCTTTTTAGCTCTTCTGCCCATTTTTTGACTGGATTCTTTTATTTGTTGTTGTTAAGTCTCATCAGCTCTTTGCAGATTTTTTGTGATCAGTCCTTTATCATTAGTGTTGGGTGCAAAAATGTTCTCCCAGTTGGTGGGGTTTTCTCTTTGTTTTTGTTATTGTCTCTTTTGCTGTGCAGAAGCTCTTTAATTTGATGTAGTCCCAGCTGTTTATCTTCGCCTTCACTATCACTGCTTTGGGTGATGTGTCTGTAAAGATGCCTTTGATGTGCAAATCACGTAGTGTTTTGCCTATATTTCCTTCTATATATTTTATGGTTTTCAGGTCTTATGTCTAGTTCTTTAATCCATTTTGAGTTGATTTTTGTGTATGGTGTGAGGTTAGTGGTCAAGCTTCATTCTTTTGCATGTAGCGACCCAGTTTTCCCAGCACCATTTATTGAACAAACTTTCTTTGCTCCAATGCATAGTCTTTGCTCCTTTGTCAAAGATTAGTTGACCATAATCTGTGGGTTTATTTCTGGATTTTCTATTCGATTCCATTGGTCTGTATGTCTGTTCTTGTTCCAATACCATGCAGTTTTGATGATTATGGCTTTGTAGTAGAGTTTGAAGTCTGGGAGTGTGATGCCTCCATTCCCTTCTTTTTTTTTCAGGAGAGCTTTGGCTATTCGGGGTTTTTTTGTGATTCCATATGAATTTCATCAATAATTGTTCTATTTCTTTGAAGAATGACATTGAAATTTTGATTGGCATAGCATTGAATCTGTATATTGCTTTTGAAGGATGGCCATTTTAATTACAGAATGCCATTTTAAAATAAGTTATCTCTGACACAAAATTCCTTTGGTATCTTTCAAATTTGTATAGATACTTTCTTATCTACATATGAACAATTTACTCTCACACACTTTTCTCCAAAATAAATTATTTGCAAATTATTTATGAAATTAACTTTCCCAGATAAAAAATTAATCAAATTTTTAAAGAGAAGAAAACTATACCTTTGGATTGTCCTTAGCATAACTATGATTGTTAAAGAAATAAAAATACTGACTTATTTCACACACATTGTAAAAAATGAACAATAATATATTATAAATAAATTAAAATTAAAAAAGAAATAACATGACTGGAGATGTTGGGGGTGAGAAGATTCACCAGAGACAGAGGGGGAACAGAACAGGCAGACTGACTGAAAATACATTGCTGAGGGGAGCAGCGGGCAAGACAGGAGAGTTCTGCTTCGTCATGTGGTTTCTCCCTGGCCGGCTGGGGATCAAACTCATGCTGCAGAGGCTGCGGATTGCTTCATAGTGTGGTGCTTAACACCTTGTGCCACCAGAGAGGCCTAGTTTTGCTAAATTTTGTTGAGGATTTGTTCTATGATGATTACGGTTAGAACTATTATATATTTTTTTCTTGTATGCTTTTAGTTCAAGGTCATGTGGCCTCATAACATAAATTTGGAATTGTTGCAACCTCAATATTTTGAAGAGTTTGAAAAGCATCAGTATTATTTCTTCTTTAAAAAGCCTCATAAAATGATCAGAATTCATCCTAGATAACACTGAGGGGGTAGTTTAAAAGCCTAACCAAAGGGGCTTGGGAGATGCATTATGGATTTTATATTTATATTTTGGTATAATGAAAAGCAATTGAAATGTTTTAATAGAAAGGTCACATGAAAACTGTACAAAATACTTTATGTTATGTTGATTCATTTTATGACTTATTTTTTATCAATTGAGAAATTATTATTCTTTCCCCAGTTTATTCAGAGTTTATGATTAATTCATGTTGAATGTATTCCAAGACCTTTTTAATATCCACTGGGATTTCTGGGATGTTTTTCTTATTTAACTGCTGCTATGTTATACTATATAAATACATTTCCTAATGCTAATCAATCCTCATACTTCTGGGAAATATCTACTTCTTAATAACTCATAATACTTTTAATATATTGGTAAATACTATTTGTTGCTATTTTATTAGAATTTGGGCATTTTATTTGACTAAAATTTTTCTATAATATTAAATATAATATTAGATGCTATTAATAACTAAACTACATTATCTCTATATTTGCCTTTTCCCCATTCTGTGAGCATTAAGAAATTGTGTCTCTTCTCATTGATGAACAACAGAAACTTATATAACGTTATAATACAATTTTATATCAATAAAAAGAAAGAAAATAATAGCAGAGAAAATTTTTTAAGATCATATAAAACCTTTTCCACACAAGAAATGTCTGTGTCTCTTTCTTCTGTTAGCATATTTTCCCATCCTTCACCAGTTCTTCAAATCTGTTTTCTCTATAGCCAGAGTTTTCTTAGTGATTAAAGTAAAGACTTTGCTGATCTCTTCTCCCAGACTGTCCTTTGTTTTCTATCTCCTGATTCAAATTTATTATTTCTGTCCTTCATTGTAAACTTTTCCACTGACATCTAGGAATTGACCAATATTCTCTAAACAAATATCCTTTCCTTCACAAGTTCTAGCCCAGAATGCTTCTTTGAATGCTTCCTACATCTTCTAAACTAATATTTGTATATCAAGTAAGAATCTTGCTTTCACAACCTCAATAGCATTCAATAGCATATGACTTCAATCCCAGTGTCAGGAAGTGGGGCTATTATTTCCCTCTCTCAAACCATGACTTTATTAATTCTTTTGCACTATCGTTTATGTGGTTCTTAAGCCTCATTACACCCATCTCCCATATCTACTTACGATTAGTACATGACCTCTAATAAACTCCTTGTCACTAAAATTTTTCCTCCCTTGCAGATGATTTGCCTACACGATTTAAATACTGCCAAGATTTGGAGTGACTTCACCATGCTAACACAAATGGTATCCAATCATTTCATCACTTAGTTTATGGCTTCCTCATAAAATCCATTCTTTACTTGATCTCACCAAAAATTTCTCCAAGAATGTAATTTAACCAGAAAGGAAGGTGCTCTCTTCTAAATATTTTTTTCAGTCTTTCTTCAATTCTAAATTTCAATGATACGTCTCCCTACTCATCTATACCGCTTGATTTTCCTCTCCCTTCATGAATTCTTTAATTTCATGACAGTATTATTTATTCTTAGTTAAAATACATGAAGATTATGAAATACTGGTAACTTAAATTACCTAATTGATAAAATCTTAGCATTAATGTATGCATATATTGTCACCCATATTTATGTATATTTATATGCATATATATATACACACAAATGTTAAGTATCATTAGTGAAAATAACACAAATTGTATAAAACCACTAAGCATTTATTTCTAAGGAAAATCTCAAAACTCCCAGAAAATATCACTCAATTATTAAATCAATGAGTGATATTTTTTGCTTCTTAAAACTAAGTGCTTTAGACCCATCATCTCTGCATTAAATCATTAACAATTATAAAACCATCCACCTGATACAAAAATCTCATTCCTCAAGGTTTTTCAGGTAACAGTATACTTTGAATCAGCTTCTTATCATCTTCTACCCCTCCTTTGTTTTCATTTTTTCTACTCTTACCTAAGATTTTTGCAAAAATATATTGTTGCCTTTTTCATTTCAGCTTATTACAAATAACAAATAACAAAATTAGTCTGGCATGATATTTTTTATTATGAAAGTAGAATTATTAATATTTCATTGTTGAATCCTAGATTTATTTCCCACTATGAAATTAAAATGATAAAATACATTAACTGATTTACTACTTCTTAGTATAATTCTAAGGGTTTTTTTTTAAGATTTTATTTATATAAGAAACCGGGGTACAAGCCAGATGTGTGGGAGGGTGAGAGGATTCACCAGAGACCGAGCGGGGAACAGAACAGGCAGAGTGAGGAAATATACTGCTGGAGGAGAGCAGCAGGCGAGACAGAGAGGTCTGCCGCGCCATGTGGGTTGCTCCAAGGCCGGCAGGGATCGAAATCATTGCTGCCAGGCTGTGGACAGCTTCACGGTGTGGCACTCAACCACCTGCACCACCAGGGAGGCCCCTGTGGTTCATTTTTCTAGTTAACTGTGAAGTAGTAACTATATAAACGTCCCTTACAATGTACGTGTTCAAGCCACCAGAAAAATTTGCAAAATCAAATCTAATCATCTCAGTATTTTAAGACCTTGGAGTTCATTTTACAAAAAGCTATCTAAATATTTTTATATGTTTGGGCATTTGGGGGGTTGAATGTTTTCTCAATTTTCATCATGTATTTTCACAATGTCCCTGGCCAGTAAAAAAGGAAAACTGCATTCACTAGTGTATGGAAAGAGCATTTTAGGTGAATAATTACCAAATAACTGTTTTGGGATGTCTGTTTAACATACTAACACACAGATAATGGCAGATTTTGACACACTGCCAACCTAAATTGTTAAAAAACCTCATTGCATCTAAAAAATGGCAAGTGAATAAAGATGCACTTGATTATGTAATACAGGGATAATAAAGTCACTTGAGCTGTGTCTTAGCTCAAATGTAAAATGACTACATTTGATAAGGTCAGTTCCTGTATAGATTGATGTTGGTTACTAAGAAATCAATGGAACAAGAAATATTGAGCAAAGTAATGAGTAATCAATGATGTTAGCCATGATATAGGACCCAAGCCAGCACTGTGTGAGATGGGAAATACTCCAGACTCAACAGCATTAACAGTTTTAGAATTGCAATTTAATTTGACCAAAATTTTATATTACTCCCTGGTTTATCTGCCATCATTTAATTTTGAAAAATATTTAACATACGAATTATATTAGATAATTAAAAAATGTTAATGTAGGCCAGACATGATTCAAAGCCTTTTATATATATATATACAAATCTATAATGTGGGCACTATCAAGGTTCCCACTTTTTAAAAGAAGAGAGTCATATGGGAATTTACTTGTCTACATTCATTTATTTGTCTACATTCATTGACTTAAAGCAATTGCTATTTTGTCAGGAAAGATAAGGCAGACTGATTTTATATGGCACTTATTTCTTATCAATCTTACCTATTACCAATATGTTCTTATACATGTTTAACATGAATTACGAGAGAAGGCTAAATACTCTGATCTCCAATATGTAACTCCTTTTTGGATGACATTTACATATACCAAGATTATCACACTTTGTGAATGTAGCAAAAATAACCATTTATGAGGATATAAAGAGGATCACATAATATTATTACATTTAAAAACTATATTAATACCTTATGAATCTGATAAATGTTGGCAGGATATTTGTCTTTTAAAATACAGAATTGGTTTTTTTGAGAGCTTGACTGTGGCTCCCCCAAATGCCTACACATTTACCCAAATATTGCAATTAAACACTATAATCTATTTGTATTATAAACTTCATACTTAAGAGTTTTATCACAGTACAAGTCAGGGAGTTAGAAATTGATAAAGGAAACTTGGACTCTGTCACTGTTTGCTCACAGGAGGAAAGGGTTGACTCTTACCCAAATACAATTGCCCTGGCAATTCAAATCAACTATATTCCTATTGATTATAAATTTAATTATATATCTACTTAGTTTGTAGATATATAGTATGTATATATCTACTTAGTATGTCAATCTACCTAAATGTAAATTATTATTAAACTTACAAGTTGCCAAATTGTGCATCATATTGCAAGAATCAAGAGAGTAACCTTATCGTTCTTAGCATATAGAAACCCTGGTTTCCATGTGAGAATAGAAGAGATCTAAGATACTTTAGTGGGGTGTTGTTTTAAAATTATATTTAGCAAAATGAAACAATAACAATTTACTTCAGCAACAGAAAGAACCAAAAGCAACATTTTTATTTTTAATGCAAATTGTATTTTACTAATGAAATGTACTTGGGATGGGAAGAATATTCATTTAAAGTTGATTCTATTTAGCTAAAACAAGGCAATCCACCTTAAACTTTTATGAGACTTCTTTTAAAGATTGA
>NW_023601317.1:0-21071 GCF_014898055.3 Talpa occidentalis | reverse complement strand
TAAAAATACCTAATACTGAATGAAATATTTTCACTAATTTGTGTTTTCTGTGACTTGACAAATAGGTTGGTACAGTTAATTATATGCCACCAGAAGCAATCAAAGATATGTCTTCCTCAAGAGAAAATGGGAAATCCAAATCAAAGGTACTCTATAAGTTATTTACATTCCATTTATCTGATATCAGTAGGAATTGGACTATAATGGACTTTCAGGGCAGCATTTGTGTTAGAAATGCAACTGTGATGTTTTGAGTTTTTAAAATTAAAAAAATTAAGATCTAACGACTCTGATTTGCACACCTTTAAATAACAGAATTTATAATCTATTGATTATAAATCTATTTTTGTTCTCTATTTTTCAAATCTATTTTTGTTCTCTCTCTGACTCTTACATTTTATTTCTTAACATTTATTCAGTTGTGAATTCAGTATTTCCAAACACAACTTAATGTGTAATTTTCCTGGCCTGCCACTGGCGACTTGTCTTATTTCACCACCTCAAAGTGACCTTTGTGTTAGCCTCATTGGTGCCATTTGTTAGGTCTACTTTGCCTGCCATGTCGCCTGCTTCCAGCTCCCAGGCAATGTAACCAAGCAGGTGTGAGAACATCTTGTCCATTTGTGACTTAACTTGCCCGGTTTCTATATCTGTAAATTAGGCTAACAAATAGTACCTATTTTAAAAGTAATTGAACATTAAATGAGAAAATATGAAACCCATAATACCTTATCTAGCTCAAAATAATTGCTTGATAAATGTGCTTTTATTTACTAAATTATATATTTCTTCCTAGAAAAATATGACTTCTATTTCAAATGACTGGCTTAAAATTATGCCAAATAGTTATCGGTTTAACGTCCCCATTTCTAATACTTAGATTTGTCCTCTTTTTTTCTTTTTCTTCATTAGACTTACATGGCTTCATTAATTTTAAAGAACCAGACCTTGATTTCATTTCTTAATTATATTTTCTATTCTCTAATTTTTGCTATTTGTATTTCCTTTATCTTTATTTTTTCCTCTATTTTCTGGATTTAAATAATTGCTAATTTAATTTTAGTATTCTTATAATTTAAATTGCATTTAGCTTACTTTAGCTTATAGGTTTACTGTAGTGTTTTTATTTTTATTAATGCTTAATATTTGTAATTTCAGTTTTAAAATTTTTTTGTTTTCTCTTACTTTAAGATACTTATTTTTAATTATATGTGGAGCTCAAAGTTGTTCAATTGTCAACTTAGTGATTTAGTATGTATTGATAAATCTCCAGCTATCGAATGGCCTTGGTAATTCTGAATAGAAGGCATTTTATCCTGCCATGTGAGGTAATACCTCCACTATTACAGAGCTCAAATCCCCTCTCAATCTAGCCTCAAATTGTTTTCACCTAGTGAACACTATTTGTTGACTCTTCCGACTTTTTGGATTTCTTTTGTGAGATCTGTTAGACACCTTCTTTACTTCCCTCTGCTGTATCCTTCAAATGCCTCTACAGAAGACTTGTGGCTATTGGTGGTGTGACTCCACTTGCATTCTGAGTTCATGGGTATAGTTTTTCACCTGGTTTTGTTGTAATATTTTCCATATGTTTATGGTTTTGCTACCACATTACTTACCTTATCTGGCGATATGGAAAGTTTGAAAAGTTATACTTCTACAACCACCGCCATTTCCCCAGAATCTCAACCCTTTTTAATCCATGATTTATTTAGAAATTGACTGACTTTCCAGATGTTTAAACTGATAGATGGTATGGATTTTTTAAGATTATTACCAATTTTCAGTTTTCTTTGTGTTCAGATATTAGTATCTATTTTATGTCATTTCCTAAAAGGCATGCTAAGATCTATTCCCCCAAAAGAATTTAATATAGTGTTTGCTTAGTATAATCAAATGTAATGTAGTTTCATTGCATAGAAGTTCGTGTCTGTCATTTCTTGCTTGATTGTATCTTTTATCACTACAATGTGACTTTCTGTCTTCTCTTAAGATTTAGCCTCCTAGCCTGGCTCTATACTTTGTTTTCTTGGGTTAAGGATAGCTCAGAAAACCTTTTAAAATTTGATACATACTTATTAACTTATAAAATATTATTATCCAGTAATTTGGGTGAAAACAGGTAAATTTAATATTTTTAGTTTTGTATTTTCATAAGCTGACAAAATGTATTAATTTGTTTCAGTTGAAGTATTTTAATTATGAATTTGTTGAAAAATTAAGTGTGATTTATTCATTTATTTTAGATCAGCCCCAAAAGTGATGTCTGGTCTTTAGGATGCATTTTGTACTATATGACTTATGGGAAAACACCATTTCAGCATATAATTAATCAGATTTCTAAATTACATGCCATAATTGATCCTAATCATGAAATCGAATTTCCTGATATTCCAGAGAAAGATCTTCAAGATGTATTAAAGGTAATATTAATAACATATGAATATAGAACAGGATTTCATATACTTGTTTGCTCAAAAGAAAGCTGAAACTAGAAATGTAACTGGGATACATATATATGACTTATTCTTTTTAAAGTCAAAAGGGTCATTTTCAATTGTATATTGAAAGGAATTGCTGACTGAATTACCTTTTTTATTTTTCCAGATAATGTTTATTGACGTAAAGTGTTTTACATCATTGTATCTGCTTTGGTGGTTATAGGTTTAAACGTCTACAAATATATATTTTCACACCATGCCCACCACCAATGCCCCAGTAATCCTCTACTCTGTTCCATTGGGCCCCTCCCCTCCTTTCCCCTATTCCCACCCCGCTACCCTTCCCTCTGGTTGCCCCAGTTTTGCATTCAGATATCAAAATTTTGTTAGTGATTTGCTTCTGACTGGCCCTTGTTATGTTTCCCATGTTATATTCCACATGTAAGTGATGCCATCAGTATTTGTCTCTTTCCATCTGCCTTATTTGAGTTAACTTTTTTTTTTTAAAGATTTATTTATTTATGCATACAAGAGCCAGGGTACAGCCAGAGGTGTGGGGGGTGAGAGGATTCACCATAGACAAGGTGGGGAACAGAACAGCACATTGACTGAAATGCACTGCTGAGGGGAGCAGCGGGCGAGTCAGGAGAGGTCTGCTGCACCATGTGGGTTGCTCCCTGGCCAGCCAGGGATCGAACTTGTGCTGCGGGGCTGCGGATAGCTTCATAGGTTGCATCTTAAACCCTTGCACCACCAAGGAGGCCCCTGAGTTAACTTTTTAAGGCATGTGAAGTTGACGCTGAAGAAATTTTAAAGCTTATGGATAGTTTCAGGTATTGCAAAAATGATTTGTGAAATGATCTTTTCATTTCTGAGTGGAATATCGAGATAACTTGTGCAATCTGATGCAATCTGGAAAAATACCAATATTGCATAAGAATATTTGCTTTGTCTTTAAAAAAAATAATATTTATTTTTATAGTGCTGTTTAATAAGGGACCCTAAACAGAGGATATCCATTCCTGAGCTTCTGGCACATCCATATGTTCAAATTCAAGCTCATCCAGGTACTTCTTTAAAATCAGTTTATTACCAGGTTACTAATAAAGTCTAAACTGTTACCAAAAAAAACAATTTGTATTGGCTACTCTTTTCCAGCTTGTCTCCTTCCTTAAGGAAATCCTTTTATGCCAAATACTAAAATAAATTAAATCATCTTTTTTTAAACTTGTTGGCAGTTATTGTTTCTTATCCTAAATAAGGGGCTATGATCAGTGAATACAAGAATGGCAGTTATAGTGCTGTTAAACGGAAGCACCTATATTTTTCTTATTGCTACCATGTGTTACTGAGTGTATATTTATTCATATTTTATAGGTAACCAGATGGCTAAGGGAACCACTGAAGAAATGAAACATGTTCTGGGCCAACTTGTTGGTCTGAATTCTCCTAACTCCATTTTGAAAGCTGCTAAAGTAAGTATGTCTATTGTCCGTTGACATGAATTTTAATTGTTTTGTATAGTTAAGTGAGTTAAGACACTTAAACAGGTAATCTAAAGAAAAGTTGTTCACTCATTAGATCAATGAAAATTAAAATTAAATTAAATTTAAAATTATATTTAAAATTAAATTATTATTAACAATTTAAAATTAAATTATGAAGTGCATTCAGAAGATCTGAATGCTGTTAGATCTTGATTGTAAGTTTTATTAGGAATCTCTTAACACCATTCTTTTTTTTTTTTTTTTTTAAAGATTTATTTATTTATTTATACAAGCACTGGGTACATTCAGAAGCGCGGGAGGGTGAGAGAATTCACCAGAGCCAGAGCGGAGAGCAGAGCAGGCAGACACTGCTGAGGGGAGCAGTGGGCGGCAGGAGAGGTCTGCACGCCATGTGGGACCCTTGCCCGGCGGCCGGGGATTGAACTGGCGCTGCAGAGGCTGCAGGCAGCTTCGCAGCCCAGCGCTCAACCGCTGCGCCACCGGGGAGGCCCCAATTAACACCATTCTTAACACAGTTTTTGAACTCATTTCTTCTAGCCAATTTTTCTCTTAACCAGCCTAGAGAAATCATAGCGTTTATCACTGTACTGACTTCTGTGAAGCTGTATGTAACAGTCAGTACATTTCTCGAAGCAAATGTTTTAAACCTTTCAGCTTCCCAGTGCCCATTTATGTCTGTACCATTACTTTTGTATCACACAGCCATCAAACACCTGGTCATTTCTAGAAACCTGAGTATACTTAGTGACCTATTTGTTTAGTACCAAGCAGTTAATAATTTATTTCAGTTGAAACGTTACAATATAATTAAACTAAAAACTGTTAATTTTCTGAGTGTGGTTAAGCCAATCTAAGATGTTGGTTACATTTCTGGAGGAATTTTCTATATATAGTCATTTAAATTTTCTCAAGTGAAGGTTACTAAATCAATGGCTTTGGCAATTAAAATTGGACAAAATAATCTTTTAAAAAATTGAGGTGGATTACATACTTATCACTAAAGTTAGGTGTTCCTGATGGCAAAGATGTCATTCATAATTTAGGTATTGACTTAGTCTTAAATTTTTTTAAATATGTGAATTATAGCTAATTATACTTATTCATATAACAATTTGATTTTTAAATGTCTTCTTTTCATTAGTTTAAATAACATCTGAATGTGTATTTCCAGATAAGTGTATTTTACATTTTAGTCATTTATCTAAGGCCAGCTTTATTTAAGAAAAATTAAGATAAGGTCACAAAACCTTGAAGGTACAGATAAATGCACATTTATTAGCTCTGTTACATTTCTTTTACAGAAAAATTGAGTTGTACCTCATTCATGATAACTGAGATATTTAATATTAAGTTAGGTGTTTAATATTCTTTATTATCTCTAATAGTTTATAAAATATTTCCTAATTATAAGAACAAAAGAACAGCTTATTGCATTAGCATATTTGGAGTTATATTAATCTGCTAATACATAGAGTTTAAAAATTACAAAACATGTATGTTTTCAATTTCAGACTTTATATGAACACTATAGTAGTGGTGAAAGTCATGATTCCTCCTCATTATCCAAGACTTTTGAAAAAAAATGGGGAAAAAAATGATTTCATCATCTTATAAACTGTCAAATACCACCTGTAAAATATATTGGATTATTACACTCTTGACTTCTTATGGAAATCTTCTCTTGAAGACAACTTAATTCTGAAATGTCATTTTCAGAAACATTCAGTGGATTATCGTCAAAGAAAACTGTAAAAATAATAACCACTAATGACACTGTATATATTACTTTGTAGATTTATTTTCTCTTTTTTGTGCTTTCCTGCAAATCTAATCTATTTAATATTTCACAGTTGGAATAGTGGGTGGACAACTGAAATATATTCTTAAGAACTATGTAAATAAAGCATAAAATGACATTAAAGTGTTGTAAAATTATTTTCTTCAAGGAAATAAATGTGTTGTTAATATGGGAGCAAAATTTTTAATAAAAATTGTATTAGAGGAGGTTATAAAAATAGAACTTATTGAATGAATATTGGAGAAAAGAAATCTAAAGGATTTGATTGCTAAAATAGATTTCCTAATTGCTTCATAGCACTGAAATATTCCAGAGTTTAGGGCTGCACTTGGCTCTTTTAATTCTCCCTTTAATTTTTAGTAGTATCTATTATTCTTTGTATTGAAAGTATCATGCTGGATTCTGTGGCGTAATTTGTGTAGTACTGGCCCTCCTTGTATGACTTCATAATGGGTAACTACAAATGTAGCCTCAGCATCTTTAGAACTGAATCTAATAAGTTAATCAAAGATATCATATAATTATACTTTTCCCCAGTTTTTTTCAAGATTTTAATAAACTTACAAAAATTAAGATTTTTTTTTTAAGAAGTTCTAGTCACATCAAAATTGAGGGAAAGTGCAAACATTGCCACCACACATGCATAACCTCCCTATTATCAACATCCCTCACCAGAGTAGTATGTTTGTTACAATTAATGAACGCTGCACTTAGGCATCATCGTAATTACTCTTGGTTGTGTACATTGTTTGGACAAATGTACAATGAGATATATGCATCATTATACTATTAAAGAGTGTTTTCACTGCCCTAAAAATTCTCTGCTCTGCCTATTTATCCTTTCTTTATTCCCCGCCTATAGGCAACCATTGATCTTTTTGTTATCTCCCTAGTTTTGCCTTTTCCATGTCACATAGCTGAAATTAAACAGTTTGTCACCTTTCACATTGGCTTCTTTCACTTAGTATTGGCATTCAGGGTTCCTCAGTGTATTTTCATAGCTTGACAGCTCATTTATCTATAGTCTAATATTTTTATATCTAATAATATTCCATTGTGTGGATATACCACAGTTTTTCCAACTGAAGATCACTTTGGTTGCTTCCAAATTTGGCAATTATGAAAAAAGCAGCTATAAACATTTGTATACAGGTTTTTGTGTGGATGTTAAGTTTTCAACTCCTTTGGGTAAATGCTAAGGAGTATTAATGCTGAATCATATGGGAAGAGTATTTTTACTTTTGTAAGAAACTGCCAGACTCTCTGCCAATGAGGCTTCCATTTTGCAATCCTATCAGCTAAGTTAGAAAACCCAGCACCCTGGGTTTTTATTGGGGGCTAGCTATGCACTTACTCTTTTCCTAGCATATATTAAAATTTTAGATTCCTGGGAGGAAAGCAGATGTTTATATAAACCACATTGCACCTCTCAAGCACAAGGAGCCACTCTTATTATTCAGGCAATAGTGGGAAGTTCCCAGACTCCAACAAAGAGCTGCCTTGACACACAGGGTAGGAAATTTCTCTCAACAGAGGCATCACGTGGTCCTAGATAAGGTATTCCTATGTTTAAATAAATGAAGTAAATTGAAGTCGCTGCCCTACAGGTGCTCATTTCTGTGTCTTTTCCTGTGATATGAGGACTAACAATTTTTTGTTGGATGTAATCCAAATGTCTTGACATTGACTGACTAGTTCTCACTGATGCATCGAACAGATGCATGGAAATACTGACAAGACACCAGGGGCAAACAGTATGCCTGTGTGTGTCCACAGCTCTGGGAGCTTGGTGAGGATGGTATGCAAGGACTGCTGTCCTTCCCCACCCTGTTTATGTCCCTGAGGGGGATTCCTGGCGTCCCTGGCGTCCTTCTCTGGTGGTAACTCCTCAAGGGCTGATTCTTTATCCTCACTAGATATTCTCTGCACCCCAGGCTAGAGACTCCTTTCCATTCACACTCTAGGTTGACTCATTATCCCTAAAACTGGAAAGGGCCCCCTTGTGATCAAAGTACCAAGGGCACTGCCCATCCCCCAAATTTGGAAATTTGTGGCCCAGTGAGTCAAGGTTCACAGTTCTCAGGTGGGTGTGGAGTGGCAATGACAACAGTTGTGGTTCTGGTCCCAAACAGGAATTTCTGGTTTGGGTGTGGGTCTGCACAAATGAAACAATACTACTGGACTCAGCCTGCAACAGGCTGGCTAAGTGGGTCAGGTCAGGTTAGAAGACATTGTCAAACACTGGTTACCCAATCTATCCAGTGAGTGGCCAGCACACTTCTTTGACTCTACTGCAAATTATTACCTTATTGTCCTTAACAGCTGGTCTTTGCTTTTTTTTTTTTTTTTTTTTTGTAAGATTTATTTTATTTTTTTTGCATACAAGAACTGGGATCTGCCTAGGCCAGAGGTGCAGGAGGTGAGAGGATTCACCAGAGACAGTGGACCTACTGAAATCCACTGCTGAGAGGAGCAGCAGGTGAGACAGGAGAGGAGTACTGCGCCATGAGGGTCAGCTTCCTGGCGGGGGATCAAACTCATGCCACATAGCTTGATAGCGCTGAGATTTTAACCCCTGCACCACGAGGGAGCCCCTGGTCTTTGCTGCTTAATCCTCTATGACCAGTGGCAACCTGGAAGAAGACCAAAATATATAACTCAAGCAGCAACTCATGATCAAGACTGAATTTTTCATCTTTCTAATAATCCACATGGCCTTATATTCACCATTTCCCATTTACTTCCTTGCCATTTTGATCAGTAAGTTTGAACTCCAAATAATATTGTTTCCCTTTTTTGGTTGCTCTTTCCGTTCCTATCCAGGTACACACCAACTCCTGTCAGTGGTTCCTTCCTTCTCCTTTACTTCCGTTTTTAAGACCATCACCCTATCCTGGTCCTCAGCTGTCCCCACTTCATCTTGTCTCCAACCTATCAGTACAACAGCGGTTGTCAAGGTGAGCTTTGTGGGCCTCTAAAGCTCAAATCTTAAATGATTTCCATTCCCTACCATATTAAGCTCAAACTTACCAACTGCATTTCTTTAGCTCTAGCTGTGTCCTTGTCACATTTATGCCATTCCATGCCACTCCTCTTCATGCTTGCAGACTTACTCATATCCTCTGCATCTTCATCCACATAAACCAAGTTTTACTCCTGAATCTAGTCCAGAGCTTTATCCTTCCCCTGAACTTACTGGGTTTTTTATGCACTTACATGATCTAATGCATTCATTTAGTACTTATTTGTCCCATGTATATGAATTGTTTCCCCAAGTAGATAATAAGCTTCTTAAGGTTTTACAGTATTAAACTTCCTAGCACCACACAATGCCTTGTTATTTCCTTATACTTTCAGTCATTCTAAAACTGACCTGATAAAAACACCAGGTACATTTGTGGAAAACAGGGATTCTCAAGACCCTTCTATTGACCTTCTCAATTGAACTCTTCACAGGACAGCCCTAAATCCATAGTTTGAATAAGTATCAAAAGGGTTTTCCATCATCAAGCGTGTTTGGGAAACACCACTGAAAACACTATGTGCTTAGATATGTTGAGGTTTTTTAATAGTGAGTTTTTGACAAAAGAAACAGGCAAAAAGAAAAGCCTTTCTTTATTCGCTCCACCCTGTGAGCACATGGTCAGTACTTTCTGTGTGTGGAAAATGTGAAGCAAGGTGAGGAAGAACAACCAATGAAGTCAAATAAAGGTCAGACACCGAGGGCACAGCACAGGAACTGGACAAATGGACAGTCTGATTTAAATGATTTCCTGTTTGGCTTGGGAGGGGCATGCCAACCTAATGCCACTTAATGAGTGAGAAAACAGGTAGTAGCAACAGTCCTTCTGCCCACCTGCGACTATGCAGGTGCTTCCTTTCTCCAACTCTCCCTCTGCAGGACAGCAGCCTCCTGCCTGCCCGTGACCTGCACCATGCCGGAACTTCTCTTCACTGACCTCCCTCAGTGGAGGTAGCTCTCAAGGCCGCCTGCCTGCAACCATGCAGGCCTCTCTCAGCCAACCTGTCCCTTTTGGAGCAGCTCTTTCTGCCTGCTTGTGTCTATGAAAGTGTCTTTTACTCCTCTGTCCCTTTGCCTAATAAACCTGCTCTTTAAATAAAAAAAAAGAAAGAAAGAAAGAAAAAGAAAACAAGTAGTGAGGTGGGCATATGCATGGGGAACCAAGAGACATGATAAAATAAAAGTACATTTTATTGTGTCTCACTCTGAGCTGATTGGTTTTGACATGCATGAAGTACCAAGAGCCAGGGAATTGTCTTCTCTCTGAATCATACTTTGCAGAAATCCCAAGGAGGGCAGTCTTGTTTAAAGAATGTTATCATTCAGGCTAATTTCTGTCACTTTGTAGATGAAGAAACTGAACCCGAAAGTTAACTTACTGGGCAATGCTTTTCAGTTTATTTCCAGGTCTTCTGATTCAACCATCTTATGCCTCTTCTTTTTTCAATCTCTGCAGCTTTCTAAAAAAATATTTCTTGAGTTCATATTTTACAAAGTTTTATTTTATCTGGACAAGAATAATTAATACCTAACGATCCCAAATTTTCAGAAGTTAGACCTAATCTCAAAAAAATGTTAATAACTGAGATGAACTAAAGTAATGATGCAAAACAACTAACGGAATAACTGGTAAATACTTGACCTTTAATGCCTGTCTATTCTTTTGGTCTGTATGAATTCATATCTTCACCTGAAAGTTAATCCATTTCCTCTGCATAATTAAGGAATTCACTCTGGTGTCATTCAGATCTGAATTTGAAGTCTGGCTATGTCATGTACTGTGTAATTTTGTTCGTAACTGTTTAAGTCTTGTTTTTTTTTTTTAATCTACAAATGCCTACAAAATACCTTGCATGATTGCCATTAAATGTAATGATTCTTGAAAATTGCAGCACAATGCCAGACATACGATAAGTATGTTATAAATGAATTACATTTATTATTGGTTTACAACAAAACTTTAACCTAATTAGTCTCATAAAGACACAGTAATGGAAAGAGAGTGGTGTCTGAGTTAACTACCTGGGTTTAAATCTCAAACCCACTACTACTTGTGTGATATTGGAAATATTATTTAAGTTCTGTGTCTCGGTTATTATTACCATTGTACAATGAAGACCCCCTACTTAATTCATGGGGTCGTTGTGGGGACTGATTGAGTCATCATATGAAATGTGCTCAATACAGTGCTTGGCTTAGCAGAAACACTCGATAAATTATTGAATGTCTTCACGCATTTAATAACCAAAGAAAGCAATCAGCACAAAAGTAACTAAATAATTTTTAGATTCTGAAGAATGTGGATGGTTACCAGGGGGCCAGGAGAAGGGGGTTGGAGGGGATAATGTGATAGTGCATTGGGCCTGAAGCTTTGGTGGAAGGTGAATGAAGCATGGGCACATATTGAGATGTGAAGCCGTACTTGTGAATGATGTAAATCAATAAAATTTGATTTTAAAAAGCAAAGGAAAGCAAAAATATCTTGCAGCATAATTTTGAGGAGTAAAGAGAGCAATATTGTAAAATGCCCAGAACATAGTGGACACACAATAACAGCATGTATAATATAGTAATAATAATAATAATAATAATAATAATAATGTGTATTGAGATATACAAGTTTACATTAATTTTTTTGTGATTGTTGAAGAAGAAAATTTGTGCAAAGAAGGGTGTCAGAGAAATGCCAAAATCAATGGATAAAGGTCAGAGGAGAGGCTTGTTGATGCTAAGCAGAGGCTTGTTGGGCAATGGAAAAAGTGGAGAACTAGAAGACATTTAGATTTTATGTAACTAATCTTCACCTCTTATAGTGAGGAAATGGAAGCCCGGGAATGTTCCAAAACTTGTGCAAAAACTTACTGCTTTTTGGTGCATTTTAATGTACTGAAATGAACTTACTGCCCTGGAACATTTGGTTCTGAAGATTAGGATACATTTACTCCTCCCAATTTGTGTCTACTGTTTGCATGGAAACTTGAATCAGGTGACAAAGAGAAAGACATCAATTTGAAATGCTACAAGACCAGGCTATATGGAATTGAGAATCTAAAAAACACGATTAGCTTTCCTCAGCTGTCGCTAAGGTGCTCGGTCCTTCCGAGGAAGCTAAGGCCGCGTTGGGGTGAGCCCCTCACTTCATCCGGCCGACTAGCACCGCGCCCGGCAGCGTCTGTCCAGCCCTCGCCCGCACCATGGCTTCGGTCTCGGAGCTCGCCTGCATCTACTCGGCTCTCATCTTGCAGGACGACGAGGTGACGGTCACGGAGGATAAGATCAATGCGCTCATTAAAGCAGCGGGTGTAAATGTTGAACCTTTCTGGCCTGGCTTGTTTGCAAAGGCCCTGGCCAATGTCAACATTGAAAGTCTCATCTGCAATGTAGGGGCTGGTGGGCCTGCCCCAGCTGCAGGGGCTGCCCCTGCGGGTGGTCCTGCTCCTTCCACTGCTGCTGCTCCAGCTGAGGAGAAGAAAGTAGAGGCAAAGAAAGAAGAATCTGAGGAGTCTGATGATGACATGGGCTTTGGTCTTTTTGACTAAAGGTCTTTTGTAACACGTTCAATAAAAATTTGAACTCTTATCTTAAAATAAGTAAGTAAGTAAATAAATAAATAAGTAAATAAATAAATAAATAAATAAATAAAAACCACGATTATGGGCCTCCCAGTGGCGCAGCGGTTGAGCGCTGGGTTGCAAAGCTGCCCGCAGCCTCTGCAGCGCCGGTTCCATCCCCGGCTGCTCCCCGGCCCCGGAGGAGGGTCCCACATGGCGCGCAGACCTCTCCTGCCGCCCGCTGCTCCCCTCAGCAGTGTACCTGGGTCCTTCTGCCTGCTCTGCTCCCCGCTCTGACTCTGGTGAATTCTCTCACCCTCCCGCGCTTCTGACTGTACCCAGTGCTTGTATAAACCAAGCAAACAAACCAACCAACAAACAAACAAATAAATAAAACATGCCTCTATAAAAAAATTAAAAATATATATAATTTAAACAATTTTAAACTTAATCATGTAAATACTTTCCTTTATCTCACTTTTTTCCTTTACTCATTTCTTCCTGTCTTAGCAGAGTTCATACTTCAACTATTTTATAATGATGAGAATTTCTCATTTAAATTGTTTCTCAGTAAATTTAATTAGTATTGTTAAGCTTATCTGAGACAGAAAAACATGAGTGTTTATCCCAATACATTTATGGGAAAGAAATTGGAGGCAACCTGGATGCCTGTGATGGGAGGCGTGGAGAAGGAAATGGAGGGAATGCTATCTGCAGTGGACTGCAGGTCCATGGCCACCATCCACAGATATTAAAAACTGCTAAGAAAGTAAGAAACAATGAACTCTATAGCACATAGCATTTAGACTAATTTTTATTTTTTTAAGATTTATTTGTGCATACAAGAATTGGGGTGCAGGCCAGGGTGTAGGGGCTGGAGAGTGAGAGGATTCACCAGAGACAGAGTGGGGAACAGAACAGGCAAATCTACTGAAACACTGCTGAGGGGAGCAGTGGGCAAGACAGGAGAGGTCTGCTGCCCCATGTGGGTTAGTTCCCTGAGCAGGGGCAGGGATCGAACTCACTCCGCTGAAAACTTGATAGCACTGTGATTTAATCCCTGCACCAACAAAGAGGCCCTAGACTAATATTTAAAGACACACATGAGAAAAGGAAATATAGCAATAAAATAAATGTCAAATGTTGAAATAGGTGCATATTTGGGGGGTGCAACAATGGTGGTGGAGAAAGGGGGAAAGGAATAAATTGACATAAAAATCAAGAGAAGATACTTGGATGTAGCAGTGTTGATAATGTGCCATGAACGGGACTCATCAATAATGTAATAGGTATGAATTAATTCAGCTGTTTGTGCTTGAGGTTCCAAATAAATATATAGCAAAGGAGGGGATTATCGACAGTGGGAGTCATTTATTGGGCAAATAGATTATCATACTGGCAGAGATGCATCATTATAGACAGAGCCATGCAATTGCATCATTGTAGATAGATATCAAATATGTCTAAGGTATTTTTTCACCATTGTGTTAGAAAAAATAATACCTTAAATTTGCATGACAGCTTGTTATTTAAAGCACTGCTATGTTTACAATTCCATTTAAATCTCCTGAAAGAGTTAAGTGAGATATTATTAAACATTCTATAGACGAGTACACTGAAATGAGTGGCTCAGTGAGTTGCAAGGTGACATAAGTTAGAAGACCTGATCTAGAGCCCTTGTCTCCTGAGCCACTTATATGCTTCTGTTCTTTCTTCTAATGAGAATTACAGCTGACTGGGACATAACTCTTTTTGCCCTGATTTCCAGGAAGCTTGGAATCAGCTTTGAAGCTCTATGAAAGAACTATTTTTGTTCTTATTCCCTGCATATCAATGTTCTTTTTTCCCTAATCTTGAGCTCTTTTTTATTGTTTTGTAGTCATATAATTCTTCATCTCTATTCATAATTTACCTTTATTCTATAGTCACTATCAATTGCATTAAATCATTTGTTGTAAAATTAGGAGTATTGACAAATACGTAAATGTAAAAAGGGAGAACCCTATAACCATAAAATAAAATATTTTCCTGGAAAGATCAACTCTCATGAACCTGACCACATTTAGAAAATCCTCCTGTTTGGACATTATGGCTTATGAGAAGATAACATCTACAACATTGAATAAAAGCATTGTTCCGGATTTGTAAATTTAATTAAAAATAACTCTAGTTCAGTCATTGGATAAAGAATCACTATCCCATGAAATGATACCACTGTGGTTTCTGAGCACCAGATACTGGTTTGTGATGTCTGTCTTCTGTTCAATAATTAGATTTCCTTTAACACTGCACCATCTGTCCTCAACCTACCTGCCCAGCTTCATTTCTTTCATTTCCCTCACTTTCCATCTGAAGTCTTATTTTCCAGGGATTCACAAACATCTGTGCTGATACAGAGACCTCTAGTGAATCCCCCTTTGTTATTTCTCAAAAGGCTCAATTCATGTCACCTCAAAAGTGAGCTCCTCATTGTTTCCGTCACTCAACCAGAAGCTCCTCTGTGTTTTAAAGTATTTTGAATATGCCACCCTAATCAGTGCCTTATTTGTCTCTCTGCTAGATTTTGAGCTCCTTAAGTCAAGATCTATTTCGTGAGCACCTACCTCTGCTCAGTTTAGTGAGTGCAGCTGATGGAAATCACTGTCATGAGTTGACACATCATAAATCCACAAAGACACTCTACCATGTCACAACCATACCTTGCTGAGGTGTGCTGTACATGGGCCTCATCTCTACTCCTTAGGCCATTAATTACAATAGTACCCTGCTTTCTTTTTGGTCCTCTTTATTGTCCATTTTTCTTATTTGTTCTTTTTTTTCTCTCTTTTTTAAATTTTTTAAAATAAAAACACAATCCCTTGTGTCGAGGGCTGACTTTCAATAGATCGCAGCGAGGGAGCTGCTCTGCTATGTACGAAACCCCGACCCAGAAGCAGGTCGTCTACGAATGGTTTAGCTCCAGGTGCGTGGCGGGCGAGGGGGTGACTACCTTTCGGCTGCGCCCAGTGTCCCGGGAGGAGCAGCTCTCCGCACCCGGGTTCCGACCCGCGGCGGGCGGGGGTTGGATACCGGCGCCTGTGGGGAACGTGGGGCGCTGTTCTCCATTTTTCTAATGTTGAAACTTATCTCAAAGACTAACTAGCAACAACAAATGTTGGCGAGGTTGTGGAGACAAAGGAACTCTCCTGCACTGTTGGTGGGAGTGCAGACTGGTCCAACCACTATGGAGAGCTGTGTGGAGATTTCTTAACCTACTAAACATAGAGCTTCCATATGATCCAGCAATTCCACTCCTAGGTATTTACCCAAAGGACACAGAAACATCAATTCCAAAGAGCACCTGCACCCCTATGTTTATAGCAGCACTATTTACAATAGCTAAGCTTTGGAAACAGCCCAAATGCCCAAAAATAGATGACTGGATCAAGAAGATGTGGTACATATACACCATGGAATATTACTCAGCATTCAAAAAAGATAAACACATGCAATTTGCAGCAACATGGATGGCACTGGAAGGGATCATGCTCAGCGAAATAAGCCAGAAAGAAAAAAGAAAAATACCGGATGGTCTCACTCATAGCAGGAATCTAGAAAACTTAAATAAGGGACCAGGAAAAAGAATAACTATAAGAAAGAAAATATCAAAATCAACGAACAACTATGAATCAGAGACACTCTATGGGGGGTGGGGGGTGGGGAAAGGAGGGCGTGGGGTCAAAATAAGGGGGTTGTAATTGTGTGGGGAATATAAAAATAAAATTTAAATAAATAAATAAATAAATAAAAAAGAAAAAAAGAAAAGGCACATCACTTATTATTAGGGAAATGAAAATCAAAACTATGATGAGACATCAATGTAGCTGTGTGTGAGAACGGTCTATATAAATCTGGAAACAACAAATGTTGGCTTGGATACAAGAAGGAATACTCACCATTGAGGCAAATATTATTTGGTGCATCCTCTATGAAAAATGGCATGGAGATTCCTTTTAAAAAATGGAAATACCATGTGATACAGTTATACTACTGCAAAATATGAAAGCACTAATACAAAAAGATTTATGCACTCCCATATTCATAGCAGCATCGTTCGCTATAACCAAGACAGAAGCAATGTAAATATCCATCAATAGGTGACAAGTGACTAGATAACAAAAACTGTGGACTATATTCTCAATGTAATATTACTCAGTTATTAAAAAAAGAAGAAATAGTAGATTGGAACATAATGGATAGATTTTGATATGATTATGCTAAATGAAATAAGTCAGAAAATGAAACCACTACTAGATGTTCTCAGTGCATTATACATTCATTTACTGAAAGAACTGTTTGGAAAGTTATTTTTGTAAAATACAAAATATTTTGTTAGAAAAAAAAGTTATTTCTTAATTGATACTATCTAATCAAACTCATCTCATTTTTTACCTAGAAAAAAGATGAAAAGGTCAACCCTTTTACTTGGTAAAAGGTGTGCAGACTTTTAGATAATAAAAACCTTTACAATATATACACGTGAACATATATTTTACAAAGTATTTTTATGGTATTCTTACATGTCCAAATTGGGCTTTAGGTGGATTCTAATCAGAAATAAGTTTGAGTAGATATTTATAGAAATAGAAATTGATAGAAAACCTACAACTAAAAGCTTTCATTTATTTTTTTATTTATGCATACAGTCTAGCGGTGCGGTGGGGGGGTGGGGATGGGGTGGATGGGGGTGGGGGGCGATGATCAGGGGGCGGTGTGAGGATTCACCAGAGACACAGTGGGGAGCAGTACAGGCGGATTTGTTGCAGTGACTGGGGATAGCTTCATGGTGCTGTGACTTAACCCCTTGTGCCACCAGGGAGGCACATAAAAACTCTTTTAAAGTTAGCACTTGTTAATGTACCTGCAGGCATTCCTTCATTATGCAAATATTTATTGAATTCAAGCCTGGAATAAGTACTAGAGGTGGAGGAAAAAAATGGCCCATTATCTATCATGCCCCAAAAGCTGGTGGAGGCAGTGGGAGCTGGAGTGGGGAGTAAGGGCCACAAGGATAGTGTGCACCTTGCAAAGGGCTTGGTTCCTTACTGCCACCAACGGGGAATGGTTGAAGACTTTAAAGCAGGATAGAGACATAATCCTGTCCGTATTTGCTCTTCAAAATGTCTCTGATTTTCTAAGAAAAATGGGAAAGCTAGGGCATAAGTAAATAGATTATCTCTAAAGATTAGGAATGAGATAGTGAAGGCTTAACCTATGACATATATGACATACTGTTGCCCATAACTTATACATAAATATTATAAAATGTGTTTTTAATGGCCAATTCCAATGTGTCCAAGCTGAGCTTTAGCTAGGCTTTGACCTTTTCACTCTCCCCTCTGAGATAAATTAGAGATGGAGAAAAGAAGATGGATTCAGTAAATAAGAAGTGAAGTAAACTCAGTAAGACTATCACTTTAATTGGGACAAGTGGAAAATGATAATATCTAGGGCAATTGTGGGTTTCCAGCTTGGGCATTTGTGGCAGTGGCATTTGTGGGCATAAGGGACCCAGAAAACCAAATGAAATGAGAATCAACATGCAAGTTACCTCTCAGAAATAGCTGTATTTACAAGTGAAAGTAAAGTCACATTAATGATTATTTCAAGGTCAAGATCCTGCACATAACATTTGAAATAGTAGTTTTTTAATTGGACTGTAGGGGAATATAGAATATTTTTTTGGTTGGGCTGTATTTTTCACCTCTGGATTCTTGGATAACCACATTGCTTGAGTGAGAAGCTGAGTTCTGCTACTTTGAGGCCTGTGCTGGTGACGAAGTAATCACCTGAGACTAGTAATAAACCAAACTGCTAAAAACTACTTGGATTCTGATAGCTAAAATTTTATTGAGGATTTTTGCATCAGTGTTCATTAGGGAGATTGGCCTGTAGTTTTCCTTTTTGTGTTGTTTTTTTGGTATTAGTGTAATATAGAATGTGTTTGGTATTGTCCCTTCCTTCTCAATTTTTTGGAAGAGTTTGTGAAGGATAGGCACTAATTCGTCTCTGAATGTTTGGTAGAATTCATTTGTAAATCCATCAGGTCCTGGGCTTTTGTTTTTGGGGAGGTTTTTGATTACCATTTCAATTCGCTGCTTGTAATTGGTCTGTTTAGGTGTTCTATTTCTTCTTTATCTAGCTTTGGGTGATTGTAGAGTTGTAGGAATTTGTCCATCTCCTCTAGATTGTTGAACTTGTTTCCATATAACTGTTCATAGTAGTTACTGATTATTCTTTTGATTTCTGCTGTGTCCGTTGTGATTTCTCCTCTTTCATTTATGATCCTGTGTATTTGTGCTTTCTCCCTTTTTTCCTTTGTGAGCCTGGCTAGGGGTTTGTCTATTTTATTTATTTTTTCAAAGAACCAGCTCACGACCAAGTTGGATTCATTTCAGGGGCACAAGGATGGTTTAACATCCGAAAATCAATCAACGTTATCCAACACATCAACAAAAAGAAATATAAAAACCATATGATAATATCAATAGATGCTGAGAAAGCTTTCGACAAAGTGCAACACCCATTCATGATAAAAGCCCTTGAAATTCTTGGGATACAAGGAACATACCTCAACATCATAAAGGCCATCTATGACAAGCCAACAGCCAGTATCATTCTCATGGTGAAAAGCTGAAAGCAATTCCATTAAGATCTGGAACAAGACAAGGATGTCCACTCTCACCACTGCTTTTCAATATAATACTGGAAGTCCTAGCCAGAGCAATAAGACAAGAAAGACATCCAAGGAATCCAAATAGGAAAAGAAGAAGTCAAACTATCACTATTTGCAGATGATATGATAATATACATAGAGAACCCAAAATCTCCACAGAAAACTAATTCAACTCATCAATCAATTCAGTAAAGTGGCAGGATACAAAATCAACACGCAAAAGTCAGTAGCCTTCCTATACACAAACAATAAATCTGAAGAAGAAGAAATCAAAAAAACCACCCCTTTTATTATCGAAACAAAAAAAATCAAATATTTGGGAATAAATCTAACAAAAGAGGTAAAGGACCTATACAAAGAAAACTATAAAACACTGTTAAAAGAAATAGAAAACTATAAAACACTGTTAAAAGAAATAGAAGAAGACACAAATAAATGGAAAGACATCCCCTGCTCATGGATTGGAAGAATAAACATTATTAAAATGGCCATCCTACCAAAAGCAATATACAGATTCAATGCTATTCCAATCAAAATCTCAATGGCATTCTTCAAAGAAATAGAACATTATTGATGAAATTCATATGGAATCACCAAAAAACCCGAATAGCCAAAGCTCTACTGAAAAAAAAAGAAGGAAATGGAGGCATCACACTCCCAGACTTCAAACTATACTACAAAGCCATAATCATCAAAACTGCATGGTATTGCACAAGAACAGACATACAGACCAATGGAATCGAATAGAAAATCCAGAAATAAACCCACAGATTTATGGTCAACTAATCTTTGACAAAGGAGCAAAGACTATGCATTGGAGCAAAGAAAGATTGTTCAATAAATGGTGCTGGGAAAACTGGGTCGCTACATGCAAAAGAATGAAGCTTGACCACTACCTCACACCATACACAAAAATCAACTCAAAATGGATTAAAGAACTAGACATAAGACCTGAAACATAAAATACATAGAAGGAAATATAGGAGAAACACTATGTGATTTGCACATCAAAGACATCTTTACAGACACATCACCCAAAGCAGTGATAGTGAAGGCAAAGATAAACAGCTGGGACTACATCAAATTAAAGAGCTTGCTGCACAGCAAAAAGAGACAATAACAAAAACAAAAGAGAAACCCCACCAACTGGGAGAACATTTTTGCACCCAACACTAATGATAAAGGACTGATCACAAAAATCTGCAAAGAGCTGATGAGACTCAGCAACAACAAAGAAAAGAATCCAGTCAAAAAATGGGCAGAAGAGCTAAAAAGAAACTTCTCTGAAGAGGAAATGCAAATGGCCAACAGACATATGAAAAAATGTTCAACATCACTTGTCATCAGGGAAATGCAAATCAGAATACTACATGAGATACCAATCTCACACCAGTGATAATGGCACTACTAAAAAAACTAGCAACAACAAATGTTGGCGAGGGTGTGGAGAAAAAGGAACTCTTCTGCACTGTTGGTGGAGTGCAAACTGGTCCAACCACTATGGAGAGCTGTGTGGAGATTCTGGACCTACTAAACTAGAGCTTCCATATGATCCAGCCAATTCCACTCCTAGGTATTTACCCCAAGGACACAGAAACATCCATTCCAAAGAGCACCTGCACCCCTATGTTTATAGCAGCACTGTTACAATAGCTAAGCTTTGGAAACAACCCAAAATGCCAAAAACAGATGACTGGATCAAGAAGATGTGGTACATATATACCATGGAATATTACTCAGCATTCAAAAAAGATAAACACATGCAATTTGCAGCAACATGGATGGCGCTGGAAGGATCATGCTCAGCGAAATAAGCAGAAGAGAAAAAGAAAATACCGGATGGTCTCACTCATAGCAGAATCTAGAAAACTTAAATAAGGGACCAGGAAAATGAATATATAAGAAGTGAAAATCAAATCAACAAAAAACTATGAAGACAGAGACACTTTTTTGGGGGGTGGGGCGGGGAGGGGAAGGATTGGGGCAGAATGGGGCGTTTGCAATTTATGGGGAATATAAAAATAAAATTTATTATT